>NC_061827.1:30964772-30967272 GCF_019202785.1 Penaeus chinensis | reverse complement strand
TCTCTCTCTCTCTCTCTCTCTCTCTCTCTCTCTCTCCCCCCACCGTCTTTTAACTCCCCCTCCCCCCTCCTCTGTTTACTCCCCCTCCCCCACCACCGTGTCACGATACCGTACCTGTCCCTATGCTGCCTGCCTAAGATTAACAAGGTGACATCATGTGCGTGACAACAGTTAGTGTAAGCCACATGGCGGTCTGTGTAAGGTGTTTACCCAATTGTCTGGATGGGGATGGGGGAGGTGGAGGGAGGAGAGGGGAATTGGGGAGGAGGGAGGAAGGAGGTAGGGAAGAGGGAGGACAAAGGAGGAGGAGGTGGGGTGGGGGGGAGAGACAGAAGTGGAAGAGGTGGAGGAGGTGGGAAAGAGGGAAAGGGAAGTGGGATATAAGGAAGATGGAAAGGTGGGGAGATGAAGAAAGCGAAGGGGAATAAGGTGAAGGTGAAGAATAAAGGTGGGAAGAGGGAAGATTCTTTACATAAACGACTTAGTCCTACAATCCCCCCACCCCCTGCCTACCCCTCCCCCCATGACACAGACAAACAAAGACAGATAATGACACCTCCCCTCACCCTCTGTTAACTCCCCCTCCCCCCTCCACCGTGTCATGAGACTGTGCATGCCCCTATGGTGCCCACCTAGGATTACCAAGGTGTCATCATGCGCATGACAATACCCCTGGTGGCATGACTGACAGCCGCACTTTGGGAGTTAGTGTAAACCACATGGCGATCTCAGCAAGTTTACCCCATTGTTTGGATGGGGAGGGGGAGGGGAGGGAGGAAAAGTGTGGAGTGTGTGTGTGTGCAACTTGGGTTAGTAGTAGCTGGGTTAATAACAAATAAATACTCGTATTATTGATTTTCAGCTAATTGGATTCAAGTAAACTACACATTATAACCGTTTGTAAAATGACAAAAGTAGAACTTGTCTATTTACCGCACGCAAAACGACTATACATACATTTTGTGCATCAGTTTGTGTTATCCATGTACAATGGGAAATTTTAGAATGCGTTCCTGAAAACCGGGAGAGATGGCTTGTCTCGTATAATTATGGGGAGGTCACGCCAGCAAGCCTTTGACGCCTTGGTATAACAGGGAAGTTTATGAGTGTGAGGTTTGCATTTTGGACAGTTGAAGGAGATTTTCATTTCTCAGGAGTTAATGACTTTTCGAAAGGAATTCAAAGAGGCTGTTATTAGCGCCGATTGATTTGTATACAAACATTGCTTTGCAGTACGTATTAAATCCGTATGTCTTTAATATTTTGTGATGAATGAATGAAGGGTTCGTATGGTCGTTCCTCCTAAGTTTCGATAACATTCAATTTCTTTTGTGTTATTAATAGCGGTTGCAGCATATTCTCTTGTCCTCCCCATACAACGTGGCAAAAGGAGAGTAGTGGGGATACTAAAGCGTTTATTTTCTGCTAGGTCATGATATGGCTGATGGTAATGTCTAAAAACTTTGTCTCTTTTTCTTGACCGAGTTTCTTATTGTTTAAGTTAGGCAGTACATCAGGTAGCGCTTTGTTTTCTGTTAAACATCACATCAAGGACACTAGGTCTGTGCTACTAGGAGACCCAGCGCTGTCTCTTTCTCTACCGGCTGAGCCCTTTATGATACAAATATTATGATTTCTATTTCTATTATCTTTCCATCTACCGTAAGATGTACTTGGTTAAGTTTCTTCAATTTAGCATCGAATTTATTAAACGCCATTGCTTGCAGTCTCCGGAGTTCTCTTCAAGTTTTTGCTGATAATGGTTTGCCTTAGTATTACGTACTGTGTTAGCTGATTACGAATTCTTCTCTAAGTCTCTCTGTTTGGCATCCCTTCGTTGCTGTTTATTTTTTCCGATATTAGATTTTTTACGAGTCGTTATAGTGTTTTATGTCCTACAATTTTAGTTCTTGAAGGATCTTTTTTTTTCTTTTCAAATCTGAATAACATTTTTAAGAAGTTGTCCCTACTTACACTGGTTTCTCGTGATACATAAATAGATTCCCACGTACATTCCTGTAGCTGATCAAGAAAGAAGGATATTTGTTCATCTGAAAAGACCCCTGGATTTCATCTCTGTTTACCTTGCTTGGCTTGGCATGACTTGACTGAAAGAGAGCAAATACTGGAAAATGATCTGAAGTTTTTGGAGTGAATGATGCCAATTTCTATATCATTAGAAATATCGTTGATCAATAAATGATGCTGATTAACTTGTACCTCGAGCAGGTTTGGTTACTGCGTTGTATATATTTTTTTCTGTAAAAATATTTCCCAAGTTCTATTACTGGTGTATCACTCTGATTGATTAATATTAATGTCTCCAATAATACAGGCCTTTTTTTTTTTCTCTCTGAGCTTGATATGTCTAAAATATTGATGAAGTTGTAAAAATAATCTGTTCTGGGACGCCTTTTTTTCCTTCTGGTTCTTGAATTTCCACAAAAAGAGCTTCCAAGTATTCCTCCTTTACTGTCGAGTCAAATCTAATGATTACCTT
>NC_061827.1:30962232-30964672 GCF_019202785.1 Penaeus chinensis | reverse complement strand
TGTTGTTGTTGCTGTTGTTGTTATTATCATTATCATTATTATTATTATTATTATTATTATAATTATTATTAATATTACCATTATCTTCATTATTATTATCATTATTACCAATATTATTGTTATTACTACTACTACTATTAGTAATAATATTACTATTAGTATTATAATTTTCATTGTTATCATTATTATTATTATTATTGTTATTTCAATGTTATTAGTATTATCATTATAATTATTATCATAATAATAGTTATTATTATAATGATAATAATTATTTTTATTATTATTATTATTATTACTATTATTGTTATTATTATTGTTGTTATTATCATTATCATCATCATCATCATCATCATCATCATTACTATTATTATTGTTATTATTGTTATTATTATTATCATTATTATCATTATTATTATTATCATTATTACTAATATTATCATCATCATTATTAGTATCCTTACTATTGCTATTATCATTATCATCATAATTTTCATTATCGTTATAATTATCATCATTATTAGCAGTAGTAGTGGTATTGGCAATAATATCATTATTACTATTATCATTATTATTATTGCAATTATATCATTATCATCATTACCATTATTATCATTATTATTATTATCATTATAATTCTTCTAAATCTTTCCTTTCTTTTCCATTTTCATCTTCTTCCATTTTTTTCTGTCTTTCTTTCTTTTTTTATTTTTTTTTTTATCTATATCTTTGTTTCTGTTTTACTTTCTATTTATTTTCTTTATTTCGTTTTCTTTTCCTCACTTCCCCTTCTTCTTATCATACGTCTTCTATTTTCTTTTCTTCTTCGTTTTCCTTTTTTCTCCATATTTTCCTCTCCTCTAAATCCATTTTTTGTTTTTTTGTTTTTCTATATTTCCCTTTTTCTTCTTCTTTTCGCTCTTTCCTCCCTTATTCCCTCTTTCTTTCCTCCTCCTCCTTCTCCTCCTCTTCCTTCATCCTCCGACCTCAAGGAGTCGAGAACTTTCGACCTGCTAACGAACCTTGACTTCTCTTACTCTGTCACGTTCATCCTTTCTCCTCTTCTCTTCCTTCTCTTTCCTCCATTCTTTATTTTGTCGTTTCCCATCTCCTCATTTGTAACACGCTTCCCATTTTCTTTCTTTTTTTAATCTCCTCGATTTGCCCGTTTTCTTCGTTGGGTTTTACCTCCATTTCCCGAAGCTCGTTATTCTTTTGTCTTTGACCTTCTTTAGCTACGTCTTTTAAACACGTATCTTTTGTTTCTTCTTTATTCCTTTGCCCTGTTCTCTATCCTGTCCCTTTTCTCCTTTCCATCTCCTTTTCTATTTCTCTTCCAGACGAAAATGACATTAGCTGATCAAATGGGCCTCTAATGACGTCATAATCAAAGAAAACGAGAACTGGCGCACAAATGGGAAAGTTCTCGCTCAAACCGCTCAGAATATATATATATTTTTTAATTGTAGGTAAAACGTCTTCTGGCATATTTTATGGTAGGGTCATTAGGGGAAAAGGACAACTGCGTATTGGTAGGTTTTCTCTTAGAGTTAGAAGTATCATGACTTGCTTGTTACTCTGCTTTTAAGGGAAGTATGATGGATATGTCAGCGTATTAAGTTTGTTTATTACTGCGGTACATATATTCTCCCCTGTCGGTCTGTTCTTACTTCTCTCTCTCCTCGTTATTAGCTCTCTCTTTCTCCCATTCTCTCTCTCTCTCTCTCTCTCTCTCTCTCTCTCTCTCTCTCTCTCTCTCTGTCTGTCTCCTCTCCTTACGCCACCCGCCGCCGGAACGTTAAAAAATCGCGTAAATGTTTCGAGAGCATTAGTGAGGCCCCGGGGACATCAAAGCCCGCCAGCCCAGTGACTTTTTGATGTGATGGTAATCAACACACACAAGGAGGCTGTAAACACTACCACCCAGCTCCTCTCTCCACCCCCCCCCCCTCTCGTCCCTCCTCCTGCTCCTTGCCCCCCCCCCCCCCCCCCCCACGGGACTTGTAGCATGCTCCACTCTGGCTGACTAGAGATTGATTAACTAGCGTCATTCATATTCATCTTGCTAAGCCTACTCTAGATATGTTTTCGTTCCGCTGGTCAATGCGGAGTGCTTATGAAGATGACTTTGGCGTAAAGACGAAGTGAAATATTGAGTAAAAGTATTTTATTCATCATTTTTTACCCCTTTCCCTCGGTGAGAGTGCAGGGGTGGGGGGTGGGGGGCAGGGCGGCACTCCAAGGACGATGCAAGTCAGGAAGGAAAACTCCGACGCCTTCGTTGTGTTGCCTCTCGAGTTTCTTTTTTTCTTTCTTTTCCTCGTATTCAAACAGATAAAAGGATTATTATTGTTGTATAATTGGTATATTTATTTGTGTCTTGTCCTTATCGTATCTTTCCGTGTTTGTGGGAAGGATGAATTCAAATATGAAGACGAGG
>NC_061827.1:30944732-30947232 GCF_019202785.1 Penaeus chinensis | reverse complement strand
ACACGATCTTGTATGATTTTTTTTTTTTTTTTTTTTGCACTCTTGCTGTTGAATATATTCATTCCTAAATATAAAATCATGACTGGAATGTTGACATAGGATTTCATATCATTAGATGTCATTACCGATATTACTGATATCATCAACATCAGGATTCTGATTATTGTGCTGACTCCATCAGTGTTATTGCACTCCTCCTCATTAATTAATTATTTTTACATACTTTTACTTACCTTTCCATACTGATAGTAGTACTCCCATTCTCTCTATTTATATAATTGTGTTATGTATATAATTTTACCATTACCTGAAAGCCAGCAAAGTAAAAATAACAATAATAATACAAAAAATATAATTAATAATCTGTTTTCTTTTTTAAGTTTTCAAATTAAGTTTTCGTCAAAATTATTTGTTTGTTTATATGTCTTTGGTTACAATGAAACAGCCAGTGATATTAATTACCATAGAAGTGTAAATGGCAGTGATGAGGAGGAAGAGAAAGAAGTGAATGGGAAAAGGAGGAAACGAAGAATGAGGATAGAAGGAGAGAGGAAGAAGAAGGAAGGAAGAGATAGGAGGAAGGAAAGAGGAAGCAGGGAGGACGTGATAAAAGGGATGTAGTGGGGAATAAGAAGAAAGCAGGAAAGACAAGTAAGGAGAGGGAGATAAGGAAGGAGGGAGGAAGAAAAGGAGATGGAGAGAATGAATGGGAGGGAAGAGAAAGAAAGAGGCAAGAAGAAAGGAGAAAGGAAATGGGAAAAGACGGATGGAGACGGAAACAAAAATGAGGGAGAAGCAGTAGGAAAGGAAGAAAGAGGAGGGGAGAGAGATAACAAGAAAGGGAGACAGGAGAGAGGAGGAAAGAGCAGAGAAGAGAACAAGGAGAGAGAAGAAGTCAAGGAAGGGGAAATGGAGGTTACAAAAAAATATTAGGGAATAAGGGAAGGGAGGAAAGAGGAAGGGAAAAGGAAGAGCTAGTAAGGAAGAAGAGGAAGGAGGGAGTAATGAATATTAAGAGAAAAAGAGAGAGAGAGGAGGAGGAGAAAGAGAGTAATGAGGGTGGAAAGCAGGAAGGGAATAAGGAGGACGGAAGAAAGAATAGGAGAGCATGTAGAGGAGGGAAGGGGAAGTGAGGAAGGAAGAGAGAAAAGGAGGGAGGGGGAAAGGAGGAAGGAAGAGAGGAAAGGAAGGAGGGGGAAAGGAGGAAGGAAGAGAGAAAAGGAGGGAGGGGGAAAGGAGGAAGGAAGAGAGAAAAGGAGAGAGGGGGTGAGGAGGAAGCAAAAGAGAAAAGGAGGGAGGGGGAAAGGAGGAAGGAAGAGAGATAAGGAGGGAGGGGGAGGGGGGAGTGTCTTCCTACCTGAATGAGCTTTAGTCCCGTTGGCGTTCACAATGCTAAGATCAAGAAGTAAAAAAAAAATGAAAAGCGAGGGAAAAAAAGAGGAGGTAATAAAAGACAGGGGACAGAAGGGAGAGGGGACATAAACAACAAAAGAGGACGTAAAGGAAGAAGAGAGAGAGAGAGAGAGAGGCAGAAAAAAAAGACAGAAGGAGAAAGAGAAAGAAAAGAGAGAAAGACAAGACACAGCAGAAGTCCATGGGAAAATGTCCCCGTCGAGTCGATCCCGCGGAGCACCACAAGCTAAAATGACCTCTCGAGAGTAACTCCATGAGGACTATTTCCCCCTCGTGGGCGAAGACACGCGAAAATGACCTTTACCGAGGGGTGACACAAGAGAGCGTTGACAACGATCATGAGCTCTTGGACAAATAGGCCAGATGTCAATAGTTCAACCCCGAGGAGATTTTAATGAAGGGACGATCAGGTATCATATGTCCTTAGGATTTTCCTCCTTTTTTTCCCCCCTCCTTTTCCCTCCTCCCCCCCACTTCTCCCCCCCCCCACCACTTCTCTCTCTCTCTCTCTCTCTCTTCTGTCTCTTTCTCTCCCTTTCTCTCTTTCTCCTTCTCTCTTTACCTTTGCCTGTGACATGATGGTGTATTTACTCAAGGCTTCGAATTGTCTCCTTGGGTGGTCTTCGGGATCGACTGGCCATGCGTTTCCAAGACAGGGGTCGGGGTTGATGCATTTGTGTTTTATTATTAAGCTTATCTTTATTATTCTTATCATTTTATCATTTTTCGTGTTATTATTGTTATTCTTGTTATTATCACTGTTATAATTATTATTATTACTATCATTATTATTGGTATTACTATTATTATTATTATCATGACTGTTATTATTATTGTTATTATTATTATCATTATTATTATTATTATTATTATTATTATTATTATTATTATTATTATTATTATTACTATTATTGTTATTATTATTATTATTATTATTATTATTATTATTATCATTATTATTATCATAATTATTATTATTATTATTATTATTATCATTATTATTATTATCATTATTATTATTATCATTTCTATCATCATCCATCATTACTATTATTATTATCACTATTGTTCTTATTATCATTAGTAT
>NC_061827.1:30929732-30934732 GCF_019202785.1 Penaeus chinensis | reverse complement strand
AATCGTGATAATCATAATGATGATGACAGTAATGATAACAATAGAATGAGAATAAAATAAGTAATTTATCATAATAATTGTAATGATGATGGTGCTGATGATAATCATGATAGTAATGATAATAAAGATAATGATAGTGATAATGATAATGGTGATGTTAATGATCATAATAATAATAATAAAAACAATAATAACAATTATATTAAAGACGATAATGATGATTATAACAACAGTAATAATAATGTGAAGATTAATAATAACAACAGCAACAACAACAATGATAGTGACAATAATAACAATCATGGCTACAATAATAATGATGATAATGAAAATAATGTTAATGATAATGATAATGAAGATAACAATAATATCGATTTAACAATAATGAGTAATAATGATGATGATGCTGCTAATAATAATAATGATAATGGTAATCATAACAAGAAAAATAAAAATAAGTAATAAGTGATAATCATAATAATAATGATTATTACTATTAGTATTACTAGCATTATTATTACTGTTATCATTATCTTTATTATTTTCATTATCATTGTAATAATGATGATGATGATGATTATGATGATAATAATAATAATAACAATGATAATAATAATGCTGATAATAATAATAATAAGAATAATAATTAGAATAAGAATAAGAATAAGCATAAGAATAAAAATAATAATAGTAATAATAATGATAATAATAATAATAACAATATTATTATTGATAATAATAATAATAATGATAATAATAATAATAATAATAATAATAATAATAATAATAATAATAATAATAATAATGAGATGATAGTGATAGTAATGATTGATATGACCATTCCTATAAATAACAAACGAAATTCTTAGCAAAAGTACACGATAAGGTAAACAAACAATAATATCAGAAAATGTAAAAAAAAACAACTAATAAGTTGTTAACCCCTCGCCCCCCCTCCCCCCTAAACAAACAAACAAGGGCCCGTGCCTAGCCACAGATCCCTCGAACAACCATATTCACAGCCATGCGCCAACCATAGAGCCTAAATCGCAGTTTCCTGTCACCATTCCCCTAGCCACCATTGTTAGTCGAGCTGTCGAGCACGCAGTATGATAATTACCAAGGGGATGCCTTTGTTTACACGAGTGTCAACGGCGCCACTTCACAATGTAACATCACCATTATGAACGGCGTGGAAATACGAGCGTAGGAGGTGTGGTGAGAGGGAGGAGGGAAATCGCCTCTATGTTGGAGCGGCGTACGGTCGAGATTGGTGGCGGGGAGATCGCGTGTCGTTCCGGCCTTATGGAGGGCGAGTGAGCCAGTGTATTAGGGTTCGGTGAGGAAGGGAGGGATCGGCTGGGCTCCAGAGGAGAGGTAATTTAGGCTTTCGGAGCTTGAAAGATAAGGGTGAGAATGGGGCGTGTGCGGTGTGTGTGGGATTTGCCCCTGTTGAGAGTAATTGTTATGAATACAGCCAATAACAGCGATGAGCAGCGGTCGTATTGTAATCCTGTCTGTCACAGCCGATCACCGCTTTTCGAAATGGTTCGCCGCGCGGAGGCCTATCGAGGCGAGCGGAGACGAACGCTACGCACAGCAACCCTGCAACTGGACGGCCACCGCAGCGAGAGGAAAAGGCAAGCAGATGAGAATGAGAGAATTGGGAGAAAGAGAACATGAGAGAATTGGGAGAAAGAGAACATGAGAGAATTGGGAGAAAGAGAACATGAGAGAATTGGGAGAAAGAGAAAAATGGGAAGAGGAAGAAAAAAAAAAAAACGAAAATAAAAGTAAAAAAGAAAGAAAGGAAACCCAAACCGGTGCAGGATACACGCAAAGAGCCGAGCTCGACGAGAGAAAAGGCGGGAGTTTTGTCTTGGCGAAATCCGTGAAAGGAGTTGGAGTGGCCAGAGAGGGGAGGGGGAGGGGAAGGGGGGGGGACTAGGCTCCATAGAGGGGAAACTCTGACGGGACACTGGCTGACCTTTGATCTCTGAGGGGAGGGCGGGATGTCGATTGACCCTTGTGTTAGTACGCTTCTGTGTATCATCGAAAGAAACCGTGGGATACATATACTGAAAGGAAAAAGGTGAAGCGGTACTGTAACTTTATTTCCAACTAGAGATTTTATTGTCTAAAACGAACACATATGACAGAAAAAAAGTATTTCGCTGATTATTGCATATTTAATAAAGATAGGATTTTTTATTCTAATGACTTGGTTCTTCAATTCAAAATAATAAAAAATCATCTTAACATGTAAATCAGTTTTATATTTGCAGATTCGCTAAGTGAACTAGATATATGAACATCTTACGTTATTCTGTTGGCTAAACATTTTTTTTTTTTTTTCTGTTTATTTCCGTCGCAGCCGAAAGTTCCCAAATTGTTGCACTTTGTAATTAAGTCTCCAAATTGCCATATTTTTTGTGTTTATTTTTCTCATCTTTTATCTTCTTTTTTTCTCACACGAGCGAACTTCTTTTTGACTTTCGTGAACACGGTGTGTAGTTGCTAATGAAGTGCCGCCCGTTTTTTGTTTGCCGTTCCCCCTCTTTTTTTCTTCTGGCGCGAGGGGGCACTTCGCCATTGTTTTTTCGCTTAATGTTTCATTTGTTTTTGCCTCCTCCTGTCACCCTGTGAGGTAGGTTAAGATGTTTGGTGTAAACAAGATGGAGAGGGTAGTTTATGTAGGGCGTTATTGATGAGTATAAAGAATATGACACGAAGGCATTTCAGATTCTCATATTAAAAGGAAGAGAAAAATATGAGGGTCTTACGTAACATGGCGTTGGAGATATTGAGGTGTTTAATTAATTCCTTAGCTTAATTAGTTGCGTTGCTTTAATGAGCAATGAATCATCTAAAATCAGTCTCGTAGAAGTTGCCGCTAATATATATTGAGAATATCCATAAATAAAACTTAATCACGATCAGATTTCAGGTTTCAATGAACCTCCACTTAAGTCACTGAATAGAGAAGCAGTGAACATAAACAGGAAAAGCAAAATAAAAACAAGCGCTGTCATATGGGAAACAAGAGTCACATCCAATCTGTTGTCACTTAAAACAAGAGAAAGTCGGCTTGGCCTTCTATAAAGGTTCCGATCCCACGGGAGGAAGATCAAAGCCTCTCGGATTATAGATTTTTCTTTTCCCTTATTCCTGTGTCTCTTGCTCCCTCCCCTGGTCCCGCCGACGTATTATCATTTCGTAATTTTCCCCTATTCTTCAAGAAGCCACTTCCTCCTTTATCTATCTCCCTACATTATGACTGAAGGAATTTAAGAACCCTTTTTAAAAATAGGGCAAGTCCTCGAAGTCAAAACCACATTTCGAGAATCCAATACAAGGGTTACTAAAGGTATTTTCTGTCTTCGTTTTTTTTTTCTATTCGTTTTGTTTTGAAAAAGATCATTATTGCCTTGTACAACTAACAGACAGCTTCAGGGCATCGTGATCTATAGCCAATAACAAGGATCTATAAGGAAAGGAAAAAAATGAGGAAGGGGGGAGGAAAGGAATGACTGAAGAGAAGGAAGAAGAGAAAGAGGAGGAGGAGGAGGAGGAGGAGGAGGAGGAGGAGGAGGAGAAGGAGGAGGAGGAAAAAAAAAAGATGATGATGATGAGGATGATGATGATGATGATGATGATGATGAGGATGATGATGATGATGATGATGATGATGAGGATGATGATGATGATGATGATGATGATGATAGTGGTGGTGATGATGATGATGAGGAGGAGGAGGAGAAAAGAAAGAGGAGGAGGTGAAGAAGAGAAGAAAGAGAAACAAAGGAGGTAGAGGAGGAGAAGGGGAGGGATGTGTGAAAGAGGAGGGAAAGGGGGCGGACGAGGACAAGGAGAAAACGAAGAATGATAGAAGGAGAAGGAAGGTGGAAGATTAATAAAACAGGAGAAGAGGAAGAGGACGAAAAGGAGGCTGGAGAAAGAGCAGAAGAGGGATGGAAGAGGAGGAGGAGGAGGAGGAAGAGCAAAATGAAAGTCTGTTCTCCTATCCAGAAAGGGGTATGGATCGACAGCCATTCAATAGCCGATTCCTTCCCGCTTGTGAAAGAAAAGTGTCACATTCTCCCCCATCGAAAAGAGATGAGAAGAGAAAAGAAAAGAAAAAAAGAAGAGAGAAGAGAGGGATCAAAGTAACACAGATAGAGAGTCAGACAGAGGCACTCCTAGTGAGGTTGAGAGACCCCTCCCCTCCCCTCCCCTCTCCTCCCCTCCCTCTTCTCCTCTGGCCCTTTCGCCCCTTCCCCTCCCCTCCCCTCTCCTCCCCTCCCTCTTCTCCTCTGGCCCTTTCGACCCTTCCCCTCCTTTCCCCTCGCCCCTTCCCCTCCTTCCCTCTTGCACCCTTCCCTCCTTTCCCCTCGCCCCCTCCCCTCCTTTCCCCCCACCTCTCCCCTCCTTCTCTCTCGCCCCCTTCCCCTCCTTTCCCCCCGCCCCCTCCCCTCCTTTCCCCGCACCCCTCCCCTCCTTCCCTCTCGCCCCCTTCCCCACCTTTCCCCTCGCCCCCTCCCCTTCTTTCCACTCTGTCCCTTTTCCCCTCTATCTCGTTCTTCCTCTGCCCCCCTCCCCCATTTGCCCTTCCCCCTGCGTCCCCTCCCTCCCTCCCTCTTTCCCCTCCTTTCCACTCCTTTCCCTCCCTCCCTCCTTCCCCTCCTTTCCGCTCCTTTCCCCTCCCCACCCTCCCTCCTTCCCCTCCTTTCCACTCTTTTCCCCTCCCCCCCTCCTTCCTTCCCCCTCCTCCCCCCACCTTTCCACTCCTTTCCCCTCCCCCCTCCCTCCTCCCCCCTCCTTTCCACTCCTTTCCCCTCCCCCCCTCCCTCCTTCCCCCTCCTTCCCCCTCCTTTCCACTCCTTTCCCCCCCTCCCTCCTTCCCCCTCTTTTCCACTCCTTTCCCCTCCCCCCCTCCCTCCTCCTCCCACCTTTCCACTCCTTTCCCCTCCTTTCCACTCTTTTCCCCTCCCCCCCTCCCT
>NC_061827.1:30912232-30917232 GCF_019202785.1 Penaeus chinensis | reverse complement strand
ATATATATATATATATATATATATATATATATATATATATATGTGTGTGTGTGTGTGTGTGTGTGTGTGTGTGTGTGTGTGTATGTGTGTATATGCATATATATACACATACATACATATATACATATAAGTATATATATATGTATATATATGTATCTGTATGTGTATATATAAATATATAGTATATGGTCCAGTGGTTCGAGCACTGGACCCCGACCCTCGTGGTCCCGAGTTCAATTCCCAGTCGTTCTGACTACTGTCTCGAGCCCGAGAAAACGACATATCGCCTTGAGAAGTCAAGCGCAGGTGTCGTAGGGGAAGTACCCGCCGTGGCACAAGTGTTAGCGCGCCGAACCGCGGTTGATTAGGAAGAGCATCCAATCAGGCAATAGTAAATTGAGAGAGGCTTATGTCCTGCTGTGGAATAAATGGATGTTGGAAAAAAAATACTATGTACACAAATATATGCATGCATGTATACATACACACATGCCCTGAAAGAGAGAGGGCCCATTCCCTCCCGCGCAAACACCCTGCACCGGTTTCCACGCCCACCCGGACGCGGCCGACACGTGACTCGCTCCCGAGGAAGAGCTTCGCGTACCGCTGATGATGACGCAGCGGCCCGCCCCAAAAAAGGCCACGAGAGGACGGAAAGGCTGCTGCTTAACTACATGATTTGTTATAGGCGGTAATTGCCGGGTGATTGACGGCCGTCCGGCGGGAAAAACACACCTGTGTCGCAGACTTATAATATTTCAACATTAATACCATCTCTCTCTCTCCCCCTCCTCCCTACCTCCCCTCTCCTCCCCCTCCCCCCTACCTCCCCTCTCTTTCCCCCCTCCTCCTGTGTCATTCCCGTCAATACTAATTGGATACTTTATTTATTAAGCTCATTTTCAGTTGAATAAATAGCATTCTAATGAACCTGAAATGTCGTGGTTTCGACCTTTTTATAAAGGGAATTTCGCAAATGTAGGATATCACGCGTGCTATTTATACCTCGGCGGTGACTATGGCGAAGCGGCGACAGTCCAAATCTTCCTTTTCTTTGCTTCTCTGTGTGTAACATAGTTCGTCGTTACACACACCTACGCACACAACACATACACACACAGGCACACACATACGCACACACACTGAGGCACGCACGTTTACATTTATTTGTGTGTGTGTATATATAAATATATATACATATGAATATTATATATATATATATATATGTATATATATATATTATACATGTGTATATATTATATATATGCATATATTATAAATATACATATATATATACATACATACATATATAGTATGTATGTATGTATGTGTGAGTGTGCGTGTGTGTGTGTGTGTGTGTGTGTGTGCGTGTGTGTGTGTGTGTGTGTGTGTGTGTGTGTGTGTGTGTGTGTGTGTGTGTGTGTGTGTGTGTGTGTGTGTGTGTGTGTGTGTGTGTGTGTGTGCGTTGTAATTGGTGTGGATATATTCGTACTATCGATCCAACTGTTCATTGATTCTTGGTACATCTCTCTTTACTGATACCACTGTCGGTACTGTCATTACAATGATTACAATAAATGATCATTCTCCACACAGTTCTTTCATCACTGGATTATAGTCATCAAGACTTTAATCCAGTTGCAGCTCTTCTCATTAGCATACTGATAATCATTCTTATTCTTATCATTACCATTATTGCTATTATTATCTTATTGTTGGCATCACTATCATTATTATTACTATCACTTTCAATATCATTAACACTGTTTAACATCACTTTTATCGTTATTATCAACAGTATCATATTCTGTTTAGCATTTGCACAATTATCACCAATGTAACTTATAATGATCATTCCCCTTATTATTATTATTATTATTACTATTATTATTATTATTATTATTATTATTATTATTATTATCATTATTATAAATCACATCCCCACTACCGTTCTTCCCTGCCTCTATTTTATTACTGATTTATCTAATTATTTATTCATTTATTGGATTGTCATCAAGATTTGACAGTTATTGACGCTTGAAGACGAAAAAAGGATAGTTGACTTTTTTGGTACATTCCTCAGTGGCAGAGAAAATTTCGGACAAACACACATGATATTCAGTAGGATAATAGTAATAATAATAATGAAGATGATACTAGTAATGATAACAACAGCAGTAATAATAATAATGATAAAAATAGTAATAATAATGATAGAAATAATAATAATGATAATGATAAAAAAATGATGATAATAACTTTGATAGTAGTAATAATAATAATAATAACACTATTCTTAATAATAATAACGATAATAATGATAATAGTGATAGTGATGATAATAATAATAATAACAACAATAATGATAATAGTGATAGTGATGATAATAATGATAATAAAAAATAGTAATGATAATAATAAATAGTAATGATAACTATAATAATGATGATGATAATAATAATAATTATAATATTAAAGATAATGATAATAAAAATAATAATAGTAATAATGACAATGATAATATTAAAATAATAAAATAATAATAATCACAGTAGTAAGGATAATAACGATAATAATAATAATGTAAGAAAATAGCAATAATAATAATTATAATTATTATCATAACTGTAATTATCATTGTCATTGTTGTTGTTATTAATCTTATCATTAGTATTACTATAACCATTATTTTTTGTTATTACTATTATTATTATTACTATTATTATTAATATTATTGTTGTTACTATTATTACTACTACTACTGCTAATACTACTATTATTATTATCACTATACTGGTAATCATTATTATCAAGAGGAGTTGAAATCATCATCAACTCTATGTAAAGACTAGTAGATTGAAAAACTATAGAAATTAAGAAATTCACAAAAGCACTAAAAACAGACAAACACCTAACACCTCATATATCAATAACATAAACAACAATAAAACAACCCTAATCATAATAACCTTTCCTAACCCTTCTTATAATAACTGCTTATAACATAATCACAACCGTAAGAATAACAATCAGAATGAAAACTTGTTAACGTAATATATATATATATATTTTTTTTTTCAGGAAGGTCGATATACTCTGAATCTGAGAAATCGATCTGCATTACTTGTCGATATAAAGTTTATATTAAGAAGGCAAATATAAACATTGCAGTGTTAGTTTTATCGAAACCACTTAATCACATCGTTGATAGTATACATTTGATAGGTTTGAGTTTTTAATGTTTATAGGGATAAATTTGGTACATCCTGAGGGGTAAATGGGAGGACTAGTTATAGTCTTTCTTGAGTGAGATATGAAATGTCTAATTAGCATTTTTGTTGTTATTTTTGTTATTATGGTCATCATCATCGTTATTATTAATTCATCTGTTTACTTATCTATGTATTTTGCTGTATTTTTTTTATTTTTTTATTTTTTTGTAAAATAACATGACACAAAAAATGTTGAAATTGAAGATAAGAACAAGGTAAGAGAGAGAGAGAGAGAGAGAGAGAGAGAGAGAGAGAGAGAGAGAGAGAGAGAGAGAGAGAGAGAGAGAGAGAGAGAGAGAGAGAGAGAGAGAGAGATAGATAGATAGAGAGAGAGAGAGAGAGAGAGAGAGAGAGAGAGAGAGAGAGAGAGTGAGAGAGAGAGAGAGAGAGAGAGAGAGAACGAGAACGAAAGAGAGAGAAATTAAGCAATTAAGAATGAAAAGTGAAGCAAAAAAAAAAAAAAAAAAAAAAAAAAAAAAATCCCTCCTACCCTCCACATGCAAAGACTGAACAAGAGATCCCGTGTTCAGCTGAACAGCTCAACCCTCCCCCCTCCCCCACCTTCCCCCCTTCCCCACCTTCCCCCCCTTCCTCCTCCTTCCCCCCCTTCCTCCTCCTTCCACCTCCTCCTCCTCCTCCTCCTTCCTCCTCAAGGCTAAGAGCTGAGTCATATCTCAAGCAACAAGCATTGGCTACTGCTTAATAACCCTATAATTAGGGAGCTACCGAGAGGGGGTGTCGATGGCGGTTAGACAAGGAGAGGTCATCGGGTTGAAACGTGAGGCTTTTTGGCGGGAGATTTGAAATGGAGGAGGGGAGGGGGTGGGGGGGGGTGGGGGGAGGGGAGAGAAGGTGTAAGAGGGGAAGTGAAGGATGAGGGGAGAAATGAGAGGTGAGGGAAGTGAGGGAGTGAGAGGGGAAGTGAGGGGTGAGAGGGGAAGAGAGGGGTGAAGGGAAAATGAGAGGTGAGGGGGTGAGGGGGAAGTGAGGGGTGAAGGGAGAAATGAGAGGTGAGGGGGTGAGGGGGAAGTGAGGGGGGAGAGGGGAAGAGATGGGTGAAGGGAGAAATGAGAGGTGAGGGGGTGAGGGGGTGAGGGGTGAGAGGGAAAGTGAAGGGTGAAGGGAAAACTGAGAGGTGAGGGAAGTGGGGGGTGAGGGGGGAAGTAAGGAGTGAGAGGGGGAAATGAGGGAGGGGTGAGGGACGAGGGGCGAAGGGGGGTAGTCACTATTTTGCTTTTACTGTTACCTTTCGTGTGGTTTTCTGGCCAATAATTTTTTCGGTTCTTATTTCTAATTTTGTTTCCACATTATTATTCTCTCTCTCTCTCTCTCTCTCTCTCTCTCTCTCTCTCTCACTCTCACTCTCTCTCTCTCTTTCTCTCTCTCTCTCTCTCTCTCTCTCTCTCTCTCTCTCTCTCTCTCTCTCTCTCTCTCTCTCACCCTCTCCTCTCACTCTCACTCTCACTCTCCTCTACTCTCACCCCACTCTCACCTCACCTCTCTCCCTCCTCTCACTTCTCTCTCCCTCTCCCCACTCTCACTTTTCCCCCTTTTCTCCTCTCTCTCTCCTCCTCTCCCCACTCCACTCCCCCCTCTTCCCTCCCTCTCCTCTCTCTCTCCCTCTTTCCCCTTTTCTCTCTTCACTCCTCTTCTCTCTCTCTCTTCCTCTTCCTCTCTTCTCTCTCTCCTCTCTCCCCTCTCTCTCCCCCCTCCCTTCCTCTTCTCTCT
>NC_061827.1:30910456-30912132 GCF_019202785.1 Penaeus chinensis | reverse complement strand
CACAAAACTACAATATGAATAACTTTCATTAATCACCTCTGTAAAAAAATCAAGAATAAGAAGTAAAGGGGGAACGAACGGATGCATTCTCGCAATAATTAATCAAAGACGACGAAGAAAGGGATCGAATCGTCCCTTCCGATTATAAATTCCTTACGTCTATTGTGCGAGTCGTTCTTCCGTTTATATCAAAATGGATCCGTAGACACCGACCACTTCAATCTTTTTTTCACGTATCTTTTTTTTTTCTATTTTCATTTTTTTTTTTTTTTTTGTTCCCACACATGAATTGAATAGAAATGTCTCAAATCATTAATCAAATATAACCATAAGGGCGGTAGCGACAAGGGAAACGTACAGTAGCACACGGTTATTGTGTCCACTCTATAGCTGACGTTCAAGGCGGTCTTTGTGTTGTAGATGTGGCAGGCGGATATTAGGTCCGAGATTTGGCAACAGTGGAAGGACAGGAAAGAAAGCCCGATAAAAGTTTATTTCTAACTTCTATAAGGTTCATAGATGACGCTGACTACACATCTGTCCCATGAAGTTCTAAGCGTGATAAAGTAATATTCATAAGTGATGCCTAATGCGAACGCGGGGCTAACGGAGAGTGAGAAATGTAGCATGGGTGAGAGTGGGTCATCCGACAACACGGATATAGAGATATGAGTAAAGAATAGCGAAGGGAATTAAATAAAAACAAATCTCGAAAAAGGAAGTGGGTGACAGTTAGCAGGGCGGGAAGAGGAGGATGAACGTGTGGATATGTGTGAAATGTTAAAAATGGAGGCGAAAGATGGGCGAATAACACGAGATGCCGGAGGTGGGGTTCTTCGTATGCCAAGGCGGGAACACAGATGGCACTGGATGACTGATGTGGGAAATTCTCTCGTGTTATGGCAGGCGGAGATGCATTGTATACAAAAAAGGGCGGAGAGAGGACGAATCTAAGGGAAAATAATAGAAAAGAGAGTGAGAGAGAGAGAGAGAGAGAGAGGTTAAAAGAAAGAATTATCTATCTAGATTTATATCTATCATATAACAAGAAGGAAAAAAAAAATGTAAGAAATAATAACGATAAACGATAGACGTTCTTCCAATACAGACATCAGCGAGGGACACTTTTTTCATCCCCTTTTAGTGCTGTGGTATTCGTGTCCCTTCTTTGTTTATATTAATTTATATGATACCCTATTAACGTTTAGCTCTTTACACTGATTCCTTTAACCTCACTTGCACTGAATTATCTAATTACAGGCTAAAAAAATGTAAATTTATGTTTATTGGAAGCAAACCGTTCTGCTGAATCACTGAAAATAGTCACTGACTCTGTAAATAGTCTCATTCCCTCAGTCACCTCCTTGTCCTAGGTTGCTCTGGCTAAGCAATTATATGTCCTTGCCTTAGTGGAATGTATGTTAATATCTGTGTAATTTATTTGCTGGTAATACCTACAAGTTATTAGCTGTAAATGCCTACCAAATGACAAGTGTATGAATCAGCACCTGGTATGGTAAGTATGGTAGGGTAACTTACATACATACAGTATACACCTCACAATTCCCACTTGACAGTGTTTTTTTTATTATTTTTTTGTATTTTTTTTTTTTTTTTGTATTTCCGTATCAATTACTTAATTTCAGCGCAACTTGCTCGCTGTAACACTTATTCCA
>NC_061827.1:30895456-30897956 GCF_019202785.1 Penaeus chinensis | reverse complement strand
AGAAGAAAAGAAGAAAGAAAGCCAGACCCTACACCCAAACTAAGACGAAAGAAAATTAAAACCCGGAGACATAAGGAAAAAAAGACTAGTGCCCCCCAAATTGCAAACAAAGAGCAGTGCAATATCCACACAAACGCGATCCTCCTACTCCTTTTTACCCTCATCATATCCACATGTGGCGATTCACACGAGCCCCGTTCCCTGTGAGGCTAACGTTCTGCTCTTTTAATGCGGTTCAGACGCAGACGATATTCTCTTTCGCCTTACTATTAAACTTAGTATTAAACGAAATAAAATGGAATATGGAAAGAAAGAATAAAGAAAACTAACGCTTCGACTATATATCTTTTATTACGTATTCCCTTTTATGTGTGATGTAGCTTCTCAAATCTCGAACATGGCTGAACCGATTATCAACCGTATTTTTACCACAACTTCAATGTATGGATACTATTAGAGGGACACTATCCAAAATGAAACCATCATTGCGAAATTATAATTACCATCATATTGAGACACCATTACCACCATATACACAACCATCGCATTTACACCATTGCCGTAAAAGCAACCACATCATATCCATCGCCGTCAGGAGAAAATCATTCGGTCTACTTGTTAGTGAGAGAAGCAGCACCACCAGCCTGTCGACGGTTCATTATTTTCCCGGGTCGAAAAAAATTGCCCAAACCATTTCGACGGAACAAATACTAAAAGGCAACACAACAAAAACAACAACAGCAGCGGCAACAGAACGTCCTCTGGGCTTTTGTTTCCCGTCGGATACTGTTGATTGTCTGTGTCCTCCCCCTTCCCTCCCTCCCCCCTTCCCCTCCCTCCCTCTTCCCCTCCCTCCCTCTTCCCCTCCCTCCCTCTTCCCCTAAAATAGAGGTCCATAAAATGAATGTTTTAAATGTCATCAAACAACGGTAAGTGCACATAACAGAGGACGGTCATTGATACAGCTAAAAGGTTTCCCAATCATTGTTTTTGTGCTATAGTATTTGATAGCCGGGGTGTGTATATATTTGTACATTTATCTTGATAAGCATACATGCATATGCATTCACTCAAATACTGATGCTTGCACGCGTACGCACACGTAAACATACATACAAACTCTACCATAAACATATAGGAATAGAAATGCTAAGATGCAGCGCAGTTTCGAAGCATGTTGTATCGGAAGAGCATATGAATTAACCTATATTGTAAATAATATTCGACTCATCATTCATTCATTAGCATACCAATTAGTGAACTGAATGCTCCAGCTCCCATGCCTCGTAAGGACGAATTGTTTTTCTTTCCTTTTAATATTCTTCTTTTCTTTAAGTCTTCAACTTCTTCTTTTCTTTAAGTATTATTCTTTTGTCTAAAACTTCATTTTTCGTTTTTTTTTTTTTTTTTTTTTTTTTTTAATTCTGCGTCTTTCCTTTAAATCTTCTTTTTCTCCTTATTCAGAAAGTTAGCGGTCAGCCATGTTGTGCCTGACGGAGGGAAGAGGTAGGACAAGGAAGAAGACAAAGAAGAGAACCAGACAGACAGAGGAGGAAGGATAAACACGAAAACCTCAACATGGTCAAGTATGTTTAGAAAGGTGACGTCACAACATAGCAAAATCAGGAGAGAACGAGAGAATCTAATGCATCATATGAAGCGACCACGTATAGTTCCTTGTACCTCATCCCTGTTCTGTTCGTGTGAAGGGCTTTGTTACGTGGCACTTTGAGGTGTAGTTCCAGCGTTATCTGTTCGAGTGTTCAGGCGTAATATATTTCCTGTATGTATGGTCTTAATGTCATCGTATGAATGCAATACGAAAGGAATTTAGGAATGATATTAGATACGCACCTTCCAATTTGATGTAGTTAGAACACTCATATGAACTCTTTGTATCTCATATAAGGTTTCGCTTGAATTCAATTTACTCCTACATTTACCATCCAGGGTAACGGCAAAGACATGAGCAGGTTATAATAAAATCGGTCACTGGCTATGAAATTATAACACGATGTGACACAACGTAAGGTAATGTAACATAATGTAACGTAACCCACATCGGTTCAAATTGATAAAAAATCACATAGTCTTCTATCTATCAACCCAGTGCATTATATTAAATAAGTTTATATACCATCCTGGCTATCTGCTCAAATTGGGCAATCGTAATTACAGAATTTTACATATATTCGACAAAGTACAGTATTCTATGATGACTGTAATTGCACACGGTAAAATGAAATTATAAATCATACATCATGCAAAAGAATATCAAATTGATATACTCTGCCACTATTTGAAACATGGCAATTTAGTTCCTTAGACTTCTTCCTCAGCGCCGGCAGGGAAACCGAGCGCAGGCGATTGTTTCTCCTTGAAGACTCTCTGAGAAGAATACGAGGAGAACCTCTTTTCTTTCTTCCGTCTTTATCTCTTTGATCTCTTCATCGTAAGCCAGGACGTGATGAAAAGCGCTGCGTGTTGTTGTGGCTCTTGC
>NC_061827.1:30842956-30847956 GCF_019202785.1 Penaeus chinensis | reverse complement strand
TTATACCCTCCTCAACTCCCGCAGCTGCTGATGATTAAAGAGCATCTTGTAAATACTGCTTGTGAAAGTACTTCTCACGTTGGACTGGCCGAGGCTCAGATAAGTGGCGCGGAGTTGCAGGCGCCGGTGGGGTGGGGGGGGGGGGGTCAGGGCCGCCCACGCGCTGACCTGGCTAGGAGGTAGGGGGAAAGAGGGAAAGAGGGGGAGGAGAGGGGGAGAAAGGAAGGGGGAAGGGGCAGGGGGGTAGGTGAAGGGGAGAAAGGAATGGGGGAAGGGGGATGGGGGGGAGAGGGGGAGAAAGGAAATGGGGAGGACCAGGGGGGGAGAGGGGGAGAAAGGAATGGGGAGGGGGGGAAGGAAGGGGGGAGGGGGGTGGAAATAAGGAGGGGGAGAGGGCGGAGGGGGTGGATAGGAAGGGGGAAGGGGAGGAGGAAGGGAGGGGGAGGATAGGAAGGGAGGAAAGGGAGGGCGAAGGAGGGGGGGGGGGAAGAAGAAAGGGGAAGGGAGAGGGGGTATTGGAGAGAGAGAGGGGGGAGAGAAAGAAAATGAGAGAGAGAGAGAGAGAGAGTGGGGGAGGAGAAAGAAAAGAAGACGAGGAAAGTGTTAAAAGGCTAGAGAGAGGGGCGAGAGGAGGAGAGAGGGGGAGGCAGCCGGGGCAAGAGAGAGGGCTGAGAAGAAGGAGAAGGGACGAGGAAGGGGAAGAAGAGGAATAAAGATGGGAGGCTAAAGGAAAGGAGAAATGGAAGAAGATACTGCTTGTTCTTAACCCTCGGCAATTATCTCTCAGTGTTATTGAATTCAGTGATTTATTATGACTATGTGTTCGAGCGAGAGAGATAAAGTGCTGCATAGTGAGATGCGTAAGTGCAAGCATCTACCTACCGCTCTGTATGCCTGTCTGTCTGTCTGTTAGCTTCTTACTCAGACTGTCTATCTGCTTCTCTCTTTATGTATATATATATATATATATATATATATATATATATATATATATATATATATATATGAATATACATATATAAATATAAATATATATATATAAATATATATATATATATATATATATATATATATATATATATATATATATACATACACACACACACACATATATATATATATATATATATATATATATATGATTTATTTTATATATACATATATATGCATATATATATATATATATATATATATATATATATATATACATATACACATAAATATATGATTTATTTTATATATATATACACATACAGATATATATGCATATATATATATATATATATATATATATATATATATATATATATATATACATACATATACATATACATACACATACACATACACACACACACACACACACACATACACACACACACATACATATATATATATATATATATATATATATATATATATATATATATGTGTGTGTGTGTGTGTGTGTGTGTGTGTGTGTGTGTGTGTGTGTGTTTGTGTGTATGTGTGTGTGTGTGTAGATATATATAAGCTTATAGTACACATAATGTAAAGCCCGACCCTGAGCGTCAGAAGCGCCTCCCCCCTGCCCCCAGCCAGCGTCCCTCCCCCGCCCCCGCCCCCCAAAACAACGGCCTCGCGCGCCCCTGTCCTCGCGCCCGCCTGAGCCCCGTCGCCTCCGAGGGATTATCCGGGAAACACGTGAGAACTCAGAGGCCCAGTTGACGTCCTCATTATCGGGCGCCCTTGTGCTTCCGGCTCTCGGCCCTTCGCTCTTGGAGGGGCAGGGGGGGCGGGGGGGGTGGTAGGGGCGTGAGGAGGAGGGGGAGGGGAGGGGGGAGCATAAATGAAAAGAAAGAAAAGGAAGTCAAAGGATTAGTGTTCGGATGCGCTCGACAGCTAACCAACGGCGTGCTGCTTGGAATTAATGAAAATATTCCTCGGACTCGCGTTCGAATCTATCACCTTTTATCGCCGATGAAAAAAAAAAAAAAAAATAACGTTTGGGAAAGTGATAGTAGCGGGACGCGAAAGAATTCCAATCATAATGGTGATTGTGCAATCAATTCATCGCTCGCAACTCCAGCTCTGTGTCCGGGCTGGATATTTCCATTAAGTATAGCAATGCAATCATGACCGACGTCGAAGGCCACACGCTGGGCTGTGCATGGGCGCCCGCTGCTGCCTGCTGCTGCCCGTTATTTCATTACATGTGTGGATAATGTACGCTCATATGCACATACATAGATACATAGGTACATACATGCATACATATGTACAAAAACACATTAATAAGCACACACATACATACATACAAAAATACATTAATAATTACATACATACATAGATACATAGATACATACATGCATACATATATACAAAAACACATCAATAAGTACACATATACATACATACATACAAAAGTACATT
Source organism: Penaeus chinensis (assembly GCF_019202785.1). NCBI lineage: Eukaryota > Metazoa > Arthropoda > Malacostraca > Decapoda > Penaeidae > Penaeus > Penaeus chinensis. Next base: position 30,845,544 of record NC_061827.1, on the reverse strand, counting down.
AATAATTACATACATATATACATACATAAATACATAAATAAGTACTTTCATGCATTTATACATACATACATACATGCATATACACATACATACATACATAAATGCATACATACATATGTGTGTGTGTACTTATGTATAAGCAGATTTTTTTTATAGAAAATATTACTTTCGAAATATTGTTTGCATATCCCACATTGCAGATTTTTGTACCCTCATTCATATATTTTATTTTAACATCTGTCATGATAATGATAATAATGATTATAATAATAAGGATAATAACAAAATTATAAAAAAGGATAATCTTCATTGTTATTATTATTGATATTCTTCTTGTTCTTCGTGTTCTTCTTACTATCATTATTATCGTTATCATTATTATTATTATTATATTTACTACTATTATTATCATTATTATTTCATTTACCCTATTATTAGTATAATGATGATGAAATTTATTATTATTATAATATCATTATTATTATTATTGATATTATTGCTATTACTATTATCATTATTATCATTATTATCATTATTACTATTATTATAATCATTATCATTATTATTATAATGATAATAATAATTATTATCATTATCATTATTATTATTATTATTATTATTATTATTATTATTATTATTATTATTATTATTATTATTATTATTATTATTATCATTATTATTATTATTATCATTATTATCATTATCATTATCATTATTTTTATTATTATCATCATCATTGTTATTATTATTATTATTATTATTATTATTAGTAGTAGTAGTAGTAGTAATAGCAGTAGTAGTAGTAGAAATGGTATCATTATTATTATTATTATCATATTCATCATCAAAATTATCATGTTTGTTATTATCATCATACTGTTAGCGTTATTATTATCATCATCCTCATCATTATTCTTAATATCATTATTATTATTATTATTATTATTATTGTTATTATTATTATTATCATTATCATTATTATTATTATTATTATTATTATTACTATTATTATTATTATTATTATTATTATTATTATTATCATTATTATCATCATTATTATTATCATCATTATTATCATCATTATTATAAATTATTATCATCATTATTATTATCATTATCATTATCATTATTATTATCATCATTATTATTATCATTATCATTATCATTATTATTATCATCATTATTATCATACATATCATTACTATTATAATTTTGATAATAATGATAATAATTATAATAATAATGATAATGATAATAATAATGATGGTAATGATAATAATTTATGAAAAATTATGATAATAATAATAATAATAATAAAATAAAAATATAACAATAAAACATAATGATAATCATAATGATTATTATGATTATTAATCATTATTTTTGTTATTAATGTCATTAGCATTAGCATTATTGTTGTTATTCTTAATATTATCATTGTTGATATCAACATTACTCTTATTATTATTATCGTTGTTTTGTTGTTCATGTTGTTTTATATATATATATATATATATATATATATATATATATATGTATATATATATATATATATATATATATATATATATATATATATATATATATATATATATTATAGATGTTAAACAAGAATTGCATTTCTTACAAGGCACAAAATAGGGCACATAAGTACCTGAGAGCGACACCTACATTGTGATACAATTGTAAGAAGCAACACTGATGACCGAGATTAAAGTCGATAAAAAATTATACCAATAACAAATATCAGATAAATAAAGAACAGAGCAAGCAACTACTGGAAAAAAAAAAAAAAAAGAAAGAAAAAAAAAGTAAGAGGAAAAAGACGCCGACCAAAGACCGTAACATATTTCGAAGTCACTCGAAGCGTTATAACACGTTCCGCTAACACATGCAAGTTATGGGTGTCGTTCGGGTGTTCCGAGGGCTGTCCTTCATCTGTGAGTGTGACGTCATCCCCTTGCATTCCCCTAACCCTTTGGGCTCTCCCTTCCCCTCCCCACCCCCTTGGGTCTACCTTTCTCTCCCCTTGGGTATTTTCTCCCCTTCTTGGGCTCCCCATTCTCTCTCCTTCGGCCTCCCCTCCCTCCCCTCCCCCTACCTTCGGCTTCTTCCTTCCTCTTCCCCGAGCTCTTACCCTTTCTCTGCCATTTCCTCTTCCTCTTGGTCTCTCCCTCCCTACCTTCTGCCTAATCCTCCCCTCCCTTCCCCCCACGCTTCCTCTCTCCCCTTCCCTTCATCCTCTCCTCTCCAAACCCACATCCTTCTTCTTCTTCCTTGCTTTACCCAAACAAGTGTTTTCTTTATTCCTACTTGTTTTCTTCCACAAGGGAGGAGGGGAGACGGGGAGGGAAGGAGAGGAGGAGGGGGGGGGGGTATTGCACGCCGTTCTCTCCCTCACGTGTGGAGTGTGTGTGTGTGCGGGGGGGGGGGGGGGGCGAGTGGTCTATTTAAAAAGCTTATTTCCTTCTGCTTATTTTACTGCCCCGTAAAGTTCAAGGTATAATTAAAAACAGCCGGAACTTTCAGGGGGCACGGCGGGGTCTCCATTTTGTTTCAGGAGCAGCTTTGGTTGGCTGAGATGGGAG
>NC_061827.1:30815456-30820456 GCF_019202785.1 Penaeus chinensis | reverse complement strand
ATAATTATAATAATGATAATAATAATAATAATAATAATAATAATAATAATTATTATTATTATTATTATTATTGTTACAACGATTATGATTTTTTTATTACTACTATTAACATTTTATCATCAATATCATTATCATTATTATCATAAATTATAATTATCATTATTAATATAAGCAACATCATTATTATTTTTATCATCATAATTGTCTTTATTATTATCATTATAATCATTATCAATATCATCATCATCGCCATTATTATAATTTTTATCATCTCTTTTTTACGATTATTATCCTTATCTGTCATTGTCATCATCCGTATTTTTATCATTACTATCAACATTTGTTAGAATCGCAGCATCATTCATAATATCATAGTAGTTTCCTTGTCCTTATAATGCTATTACCATTATTCATAGCACTATAATCATTAACATTATAAAGAGGAGACACCAGTTAGCATTACAGCTTCAGGAAGAGTGGAGATATAATTTTAGAATTATAAAAAAATGAAACCCTGATTTGAATAATAATCGAAGGAATTTATTCTAGACAGTACTATATACGTATTCTCCAGTTAAGTTCGTCAGACGAATCAACAATTTCAAACCTGATTTATAATATCAGCTGCACGTAAGAAATGTCTCTTGTCACTCACCGATTGACGTCACGAGCCTCTCACGCATCATCTTTACTATTTATGTCGTTATCAAAAACAGTGTAACACAACCCGGAAAAAGGAAGGATTCGTGGCCTTTCGAATTATACGAAAATGAACCTCGTAATTTGGTCGCGGTCTCAGTGCTCTTGGGATTTCGCCAGCTGATTTGCACGACTCCGTAGCTCTTGCTTTTATATACGTCCGGCTGGTTGGATATGCCTGTGTATACCTGTGTATGTGTTCGCATGGTTGGGCTTTGTGCATTTCTATCTATAGGGATATATATTCTATGGCTCTAATCTATCTATCTATTTATTTATCTTATCTTTGCTATTCCCTTTCTCCCTCCGCCTTCCACCCCTCGCACTTCCCCCCTTCTTTCCCCGCCCCTCCCCACTCAGTCTTCGTCCCTCTCGCTTTCTCTCTCGCAATTAAAAAGCCATTGACGCAAAAGCCAAGTGCGGCCATGTTTATAGCTCGCCTCCCACCTTCCCCGCGAACGTGTCAATCCCGGAGACCTGCGGTTCAAACAGCTTACTCGACCATTTAATAATCGGGGAACGGCCAATCCTGCTGTTGCGCGATGCGAGCCTTAAGATGGATAGTTACGAATCAAGTTTGTAAATCTTGACTTCGAGGTTTTGTCACGACGCGGCTTGAGGGAGAATCAATAGATAGACACTGATCTCAAGGATGAAATCTGCGGAGGAGTCACGGACCGGGGGGGGGGGGGGGGGAGTAGGCTTGGGGAGGAGGAGAAGAGAGAGAAAGGGATAGGGAGGGAGGGAGGCGGAGGTGTTGCTACAGCCGGGCAGGAGAAATGGGATCTCTTAACTAAACACCTTCCACGAGAAATGAACAGCCAAAATGACCAATCACCTCACAGACACGCAGACACAAATACGAACAATCCAAGAACAAGAAAACTTAGCCAAAACAAACAAACAAAAACATATAAAACTAAAAAGAGAAGGTCAAACTCATAGAAAACGCAATCATCCTTTCGCCAAGTACATAACGAGAAATCAAAGCATAGCAAAGGGACAGACAACATCACCATCAAGTCGCTATCGTCGGGTTCAATTGCAAGCGTGTAAGGCCATTAGGAGGAGATTATGCTGAGGTGAAGGGAGTGGCCGGGGGAAAGGGAGAAGGGAGAAGGGAGAAGGGGGGAAGGGAGGACTGAGAAGAGAGAGGGAGAAGAAGGGAGTGGAGGAAGGAGAAGGGAGTAAGGAGAAGGGAGGAGGGTGAAGGGAGAAGGAGAGGGGAGAAGAGGGAAAGGGAGGACTGAGAAGAGAGAGGGAGAAGAAGGGAGAGGAGGAAGGAGAAGGGAGTAAGGAGAAGGGAGGAGGGTGAAGGGAGAAGGAGAGGGGAGAAGGGGGAAAGGAAGGAGGGGGAAGGGAGAAGAAGGGAGAAGGGAGAGGGGGAAGGAGAAGGGAGAAGGGAGGAGGGAGAAGGGTGAAGGAGAAGAGAAAGAGAGAATGAGGGAGAGAAGAGGGAGGCAGAAAAAGTGGTGACGCGAAAGAGAGACAGAGTGAGGGAAGGAAAAAGAAGACAAAGAAGAAGAGAGAAGAGAGAGAGAGAGAGAGAGAGAGAGAGAGAGAGTAAGAGAGAGAGAGAAAGAAAGAGGAAGGGGGTATATAGCAAATACTGATGCAATGTATGATTGGCAGGTCCATCCTAATTAGCATGACAAAAGGTCATGATTGCAACCATTATTAGCTGTAAACGGTGCTTGTTGTTAATCAAATGTGGGTACGAGCTCCAAGGTCAATAACAATTAGCCTTGTTTATGATTAATGTTTTGCGAAAAAATAAGACTTGTTTGCAATGAATGAATAATTAAATCTACCTTTCTCTCTATCTATTTGTTTATCTATCAGTCTGTTTATCTATCTATCTATATATCTGTATATGTATGTGTGTGTGTCAGAGAAAGAAATGGAGAGATAGAGATAGTTAGACAGACATACAGACAGACAGACAGACAGACATACAGACAGACAGACAGATAGATAGATAGATAGATAGATAGACAGAGAAAGAGAGAGAGAAATAAAGTGTGTGTGTGTGCGTGTGTGTTCACCTGTTTACCAATTATCTCTAAATAAAAGCTCCCGAACAGTTACACCGAAGAAGCTTAAGCGGCGCCAACAAAGCCTTGGGTGTCAGGGGGTCAGCAGAACAGCTCGACCGAACGTGACAGGGAGAAAGAAAGCCTGCATAAAGAACGTGTTTTTTTATTTCCTTTTCTTCTTCTTTTTTATTTCTTTAAAGTCTATTTTATTATTATTTTCTATTTTTGTTTTCTTTTTTTCTTTTTTTACCTCATCTTTTGCACTTGTAACCTGCTTTTATCCGGACAGATCGGCGAGAGTGAGATCGATTGTGTGGTCAGCGGCCGCTGAGTCACTTCGCTGAGATCTTAATGTGGATATCATGGTGTCTGATGAATGTAGGTATGTGGGTAGGGGTGTTGTAATATGGGTATGTGGGTAGGGATGTTGTAATGTGGGTATGTGGGTAGGGATGTAATGTGGGTATGTGGGTAGGGAGGTTGTAATGTGGGTATGTGGGTAGGGATGTTGTAATGTTGGTATATGGGTAGGGAGGTAATGTGGGTATGTGGGTAGGGATGTTGTAATGTGGGTATGTGGGTAGGGAGGTAATGTGGGTATGTGGGTAGGGAGGTAATGTGGGTATGTGGGTAGGGATGTTGTAATGTGGGTATGTGGGTAGGGAGGTTGTAATGTGGGTATGTGGGTAGAGAGGTAATGTGGGTATGTGGGTAGGGATGTTGTGATGTGGGTATGTGGGTAGGGAGGTTGTAATGTGGGTATGTGGGTAGGGATGTTGTAATGTGGGTATGTGGGTAGGGATGTTGTAGTGTGGGTATGTGGGTAGGGAGGTAATGTGGGTATGTGGGTAGGGATGTTGTAATGTGGGTATGTGGGTAAGGATGTTGTAATGTGGGTATGTAGGTAGGGAGGTTGTAATGTGGGTATGTGGGTAGGGATGTTGTAATGTGGGTAGGGATGTAATGTGGGTATGTGGGTAGGGGTGTAATATGGATATGTGGGTAGAGATGTTGTAATGTGGATATGTGGGTAGGGATGTAATGTGGGTATGTGGGTAGGGATGTTGTAATGTGGGTAGGGATGCAATGTGGATATGTGGGTAGGGATGCAATGTGGATATGTGGGTAGAGATGTTGTAATGTGGATATGTGGGTAGGGATGTAATGTGGGTATTTGGGTAGGGATGTTGTAATGTGGGTATGTGGGTAGGGATGTAATGTGGGTATGTGGGTAGGGATGTTGGAGTGTGGGTATGTGGGTAGGGATGTTGTAATGTGGGTATGTGGGTAGGGATGTCATGTGGGTATGTGGGTAGGGATGTCATGTGGGTATGTGAGTAGGGATGTCATGTGGGTATGGGTAGGGATGTCATGTGGGTATGTGGGTAGGGATGTCATGTGGGTATGTGGGTAAGGATGTCATGTTGCTATGTGGGTAGGGATGTCATGTGGGTATGTGAGTAGGGATGTCATGTGGGTATGTGGGTAGGGATGTCATGTGGGTATGAGGGCAGGGATGTCATGTGGGTATGTGAGTAGGGATGTCGTGTGGGTATGTGGGTAGGGATGTCATGCGGGTATGTGGGTATGGTTGTTATCTTATCATGCAGTTTGTTATTTTGCTCTTGGCACATTCTCTAGCAGTTACCTTGAAGGAAGGAAGAGGGAATGTCCATGAAGAGAGAAATGAATTATGATGTTGTTGATGGAGATAGAGGTGGTGATGGAGATGGTGATGGAGATGGTGATGGAGATGGTGATGGAGATGGAGATGGAGTGGTGATGGAGATGGTGATGGAGATGGAGATGGAGATGGTGATGGAGATGGTGATGGAGATGGTGATGGAGATGGTGATGGAGATGGAGATGGAGATGGAGATGGTGATGGAGATGGTGATGGAGATGGTGATGGAGATGGTGATGGAGATGGTGATGGAGATGGTGATGGAGATGGTGATGGAGATGGTGATGGAGACAGTGATGGAGATGGAGATGGAGGTGATGGTGATGGAGATGGTGATGGAGATGGTGATGGAGATGGTGATGGAGATGGTGATGGAGATGATGATGGAGATGGTGATGGAGATGGTGATGGAGATGGTGATGGAGATGGAGATGGAGATGGTGATGGAGATGGTGATGGAGATGGAGATGGTGATGGAGATGGTGATGGAGATGGTGATGGAGATGGTGATGGAGATGGTGATGGAGATGGAGATGGAGATGGTGATGGAGATGGTGATGGAGATGGTGATGGAGATGGTG
>NC_061827.1:30810456-30812956 GCF_019202785.1 Penaeus chinensis | reverse complement strand
GCGGGGAGAGTGAGGCAGTGTATTTTCCTCTGCATAACGATTTGCTGAATATATCTTCAAGTCGGAGACCAGTAGTATCGTGTATCATTTACTATGATTGTTATTTTATCTATGGTTAATTGCCTTGGCTGTGTTGGAGATGATTTTACTATTTACAAAGTCCAAAAGAAGGTAGAGCAATAGACATAATCCGTACAAATAGTTTTTTTTCTATAAATCTTACTCACAGTTTACAGAACCATCTAAAAAGACATTATGTATTATCCTCTCCTAATTAAAATGATGGTAAATCTTCAACATAAAAAAATCAAAGTGTAATCTAACATCTGAGCAAAGAGATCAGATAATTTAATAGGTCACTTATAATGCATACGAATGACTAAACATGTAAATAAATTCACAATAAATCCCACAGGCTGAGACGTCTTTTCTCCAACTTCTGGAATAGGTAAAGTTTAATATCCTATTAACACGTTAACATTCTGTACAACATCTAAGTTCTCAGATTTTATGTAGATGTAAAACACTTGATGGAAAAAAAAAAGCTTATTCAGAGCTTTTTCATGTTTTGAGGTAATCTTTTGTGAACTGATACGTATTACAACATTTTTTTTCCGTGACATTAATACCGATAATCATGGTTAAAAGCTGTAAATAGAATAGGACTGGGACCCTCACTGAGAGTCCTCGCTTTCAAAGTCAACATGAATGTCGGTAAAAAGGCCATTTAAAGTTCTGTTGCTGAGATGCCCCCTAATCCAAATCAGTCTATGGCCTTAATGCTGACGATCATTGAGATGCACAAGGATTACTCCCCCGTCGGCAGCATTGGTTGCACAATGGCCGTCGAGATTCTGAATGGGAGGAAAGTCAGCCAAACCAATCTGCCTCAACATTTCATCTTCTTTAGTATTAGCCCATTCAGCGTCGCTCGAGTTCCTATTAGTAGTGTTTGGCGTAAGAATATAAGAAATAATTCCTTGAAAGACTGTCTTATCATTGCGGGTTACTGTGTATTGCGTGCGGTGAGAGCAGGCGCCTGTTATCAGTCATCGCGTTGTAAACCGTATAATCTCGTTACCCAAGAAATTGGTGACATCTTGAGGAAGAAGCTTTAAATGCATAGAAATATTACTCTAAGTTAATGCCAGCTTGAGGTCGTTTCATTCTATGTTTAAATGTGGTTGCATATTTCATCGCTGACCTCCTGAAGGCAGAGTGCGTGGCTGATGTTGCTAAGAAGTGCTTGTCACCGCGCAAGGGTTTTTGCAGATCCGGAAACTCTCTTTAGTCTTGAATATGTATATATGTATATATATATATATATATATATATATATATGTATATATATATATGTGTGTGTGTGTGTGTGTGTGTGTGTATAATACACACACACACACACACACACACACACACACACACACACACACACACACACACATACACACACACACACACACACACACACACACACTAATTAAAGGAAACTGTTAATCAGATTGAAAGCAATTTGTCATTTTAAGTAAAGGAAACTGTAAATGAAATGGAAAAAAAGTTAGAAAAAAGACGTCAAGATCACAAAGGTAGAAATAAAGACACAGCTTGCAGAGACAGCAAAGAAAAATGAATTTAAGTCACAGCTTGGGCAACACGCAAGGAATATTACAAATCTGGCTGATTTAAACAAGGACATAGTCATATTGGGACATGAAGAAAAGGTTGCAGAAGATGGAATCGATCGATACAACGAGGTTGACTGTCAATATTCTCAAGGTCATAAATCCAGAATTCTCGGAGCAGAATATGATAGCCCACAGGAAGGAAACGCCCTTTAAATTTGACAGAGAAGTACTGCAGAAAAAAATGGAAGAAGTAAAAAGAAATAAACAAACAAACGAACAAAGGACTGAAGAAGAAGAAGAATTTTTTTTTAATTTGGAGGGTGAGAGGCAAGTTTACTATCTGAACCAAAATGTGGAAAAAGACAACCATTAGCCTTGCAACCAAAAGGAATATCGAAAGCTTATATAGAAAATTATACAAATATAGATGGTTTATATTCGAAGTTACTAGAATTAGATGCAGTTATTGAAAGTAATGAACCAGATGTAATTTGCATCACTGAATCTAAACTGGATCCCTCCTTCGATGATGTAACATTAGGACTCAGAGACTACAGTATTTGGAGAAAGGGTAGGGCAAATGGAAACGGAGGGGGGGGGGGGGGGGCAATATTTACAAGATCCCATAGTAGACCTAAAGGCAATTAAGGTAGAAACAGCAGAGTAAGGATAATAATAACCACAGTGTATATGTCATCTCATACATCGGTCTGGTCACAAGAAAATTACCAATAACTTATTCAAGAAACGTTAAAGAAGTGCTACAACTTTCGGAAACTAATGCAAAAGAAATTCTTGTAACAGGGTATGTTAATAGCAAAATTGATTGGGGAAGTTTCGATCCCAGAGTTCAGCCAGATTCGTGGAACGCAAAATTA
>NC_061827.1:30795456-30797956 GCF_019202785.1 Penaeus chinensis | reverse complement strand
TTTCCTCAGAAAATCAGAATCTCACTCCAAAACGAGATAGTCGTTGGCTTGACTGATCACTCGAGGCGGTGGAATGGTGAGCATAGTAAGGGATAACGACGTAGAAAATAGATAGATAACTCGATAAGTATAGATGAAGAATATATATGGGAATATATTGCTGTTTCGAAGGTAGAGGGAGGAAAATGGGGGGGAAAATAATTGATTTACGTTTATTTATCTGTGAAAGAAAAACGTGTTCGAAAATCAGGTGCATTTGCGTTGCTTTCTTTTCTTAAAAGTATGATTTAATATTCTTAAAATTCTTTATTATTTTCATTTTCATCTCCCGCTAAAATGTTATGGGTATTTCCTATTTTCTTGTTTGCTGAAATATCTCTCGTGAAGATTTTTTCCGTGTAAATGAAATCTAAATGGCTGTAGAGCAACGAACAATAAAAAAGAAAAGAAAAACAAGAAGAAGAAACGACAGAATGTAGGTCTCGTCATGATCAAAACGATTATAACAGAGATATAAAAGAAATAATGAATAATAAGCAACACAGAATAAAGAGAGAAATAGAAAAGAAAGACGTAAAATAAACTCAGAGATGCCAATCGGATGTGCTTACCACGAACCGATGGCCATAATGAAGTACTCATTAATTCGAAAGTTGAATTTTGATACAACTCCTGCTAATGCACGCCCTTGATGATCTCAAGAATATAAATGCTTATCTTTGTGTGTCGTTAACCAGGCGAGCACATTTGGCAAGTCATTAATTGGTTTGCCAGTAATTATCCAAACGAAAGGATAATCAAGCCAGTTCTCTTGGGTTCATCATGTAAACTTATTTTTTTGTATTTTGTTTCGTATTTTTATCGCCTTGTCAGAACGAAATGAAACACGGGAAGCTTATCTCTCACATCATAAAAAAACAAATACACGACAAAGAGAACAAACACAGCGCGGACACACACGTTACTATTTCAAATATTAATATTAAAAAAAAAAAAAAAAAAAAAAAAAAACAAGAAGAAAACGAAAAAGAAGAAAAGAGAAGAAAAAAAAAATTCAAGATGATCCCCGACAATGTTTGAGCAGCTGTCGTCGAGAGAGACAGCTCAAGATATAAAGCATTCCAGATTCCTTCATAAGAATGCATATTAGAGACGCCACAACGCACGCTATACTTACGTCACGCTCCGAGGCTTGGCGTCGGGCCTACGTCTCCATCGCTGGGAGAGGTAGGCCCTGGCAGCTCCGGTGGCCAGACCTTTAACTGTCTTGGCTATCATCGTTTCCACTCATATGGGTCTTTAGTTGTTATTATTATCTTCGTTAATTGTATTTTCTCATCACCACAAGTCAAGTATTTTTTTGTGTGTGTATTTGGGGAGTATACTGTTGATTATTATCATTATTGCATTTTCTAATTATCACAAAACGATATTTTTTCGTCGTTATGCTTTCGGATCTCCATTTCTATTCACACTAGAAAAAACAAATAAAGTTTCTTCTCATCTCATATTTTCGAATCAAATCATTAGAAAGTAATATCATTATCGCTATATAAGCTCAAACTACAAAAGGAAATGATTGAACGAAAATAAACAAAACAGAGAGAGAGAGAGAGAGAGAGAGAGAAAAAAAAGGCTCAGCTACCTGCAATCTGTTTGCCTTCTCGTAGTAGAATAATTTGCCAACAGATGCAAGGAAGGATTACCCGAGCCCCTCCATGTAAAGAGGTTTGTGTGTGTATGGGAGGGAGAGATAGATAGATAGAGAGAGAGAGAGATAGAGAGATAGAGAGATAGATAGAGAGAGATAGAGAGATAGATAGATAGATAGATAGATAGATAGATAGATAGAGAGAGAGAGAGAGAGAGAGAGAGAGAGAGAGAGAGAGAGAGAGAGAGAGAGAGAGGGAGAGAGAGAGAGAGAGGGAGAGAGAGAGAGAGAGAGAGAGAGAGACAGAGAGAGACAGAGACAGAGAGACAGAGGGAGAGAGAGAGAGGGAGAGAGAGAGAGAGAGAGAGAGAGAGAGAGAGAGAGAGAGAGAGACAGAGAGAGACAGAGACAGAGAGACAGAGAGAGAGAGAGAGAGAGAGAGAGAGAGAGAGAGAGAGAGAGAGAGAGAGAGAGAGAGAGAGAGAGAGGCGGTGATAGGCGGCCGAGGGGACACTTCAGTACCAGTCACTCGTCATATCCCTCCCCTCCTCCTGTCACACCCTCCCCCCCTCCCAATACCCCCCTCTGCATACCACATCCTCTCTTTCCCTATACCACACTTTCCCCCCCTCTCCCCTCCCCCCTCTCCCCATGGCAAGCCCTCCCCCTCCCTAAACCACATCCACACGATCTCCCCATGCCACTCCCTCCCCTTTCCTATACCATAACAACCCCTTCCCTCTCATGCTATACCCTGCCCTCCCTTATCACACACATCCTCCCTATACCACAATCACCCCTCCTCAGACCCTCCCCTCTCCCTCCCCCTTTCCCTTGGCTCCCTCTTCC
>NC_061827.1:30775456-30787956 GCF_019202785.1 Penaeus chinensis | reverse complement strand
CGGCGCGGGGGAGAGGGCGAGGGGCGGGAGGGGGTGCGTTGAGGAAGATACACACGGGAGGAGGAAAAGTGAAGAAGCACAGAGTAGGAGGAGGGGGTGGGGGGTGAGGTGCGAGGGGGGACCAATGGCGGCAGCTCACACAGCTGCGGCGCGATGCTCCCCTCGCCCGCTATACCACTGCCATTTCTACGGAAAAATACACATTAGTTAGGTGGGGGTTTAAAACCCAGTCGCACCCCCACCTTGCCAATTCGCGACCACAAAATTCCACGATGGGCGGCTTTTTCTTGGCGGGGAGCGCGGGGGCCGGCCGGCAATTTTCGTTGGCTGGTGTACCTGCGCCAGTGGACCAATTGTGGGTGTCGGCATTGTGGTCCTGCCCCCGTTGTTGTGGGCTCTATTGTTATCCGGACAATGGTTGGTCGCCGCGGGGGGAGGCGCCTCCCCATTGGTCGGCCATTGTAGCCCCGCGCGCGCTGATTGGCTGCGCGCCGCCACGTTTTGTTATGGGGGAACAGTGCGGTGACGTCACGCGCAGCGGCGCCCGCCACTGACGGGAATCCGTAAGAATACTCAGTGTGGCCGGCATTGGCTGTGGAACAACACGCGGCGGCTGCGCGCATTGTTTGCGGGTACCACACACTCGGAGCGCTCACTCTGTGCCGCGACACGCTGGGCGCCACACTATGTGCTAACGTGCTACAGTCGCTCCCTACTTTACCAGTGACAACACCACACATTGTTTACGCCAGTGAAGCAGAGAGTGCGGACGTAGCGGAGCGGCAGCTACCATCAGTGTGACACAGGTAAGCTGGTCACCTGCGCTGACCACCGGTCCTGGAGGCACGGCCGGTCGCCAACACCGCCAGCAGGAGCACTAGTGCCTCTTGGCAGCGGCCGTGGTGATGGCACGCGCCTATCAAACATACACGACATCGGCTAAGTTTGGCACGTTGGCGAGGTGAGAGAGAGCCTGGGCGCGCAGTGTACCTACCTGGCCGTGCATCATGGCCACCGCTCCTCGCCTCCACACCTGTAACGTCCTCTGTCCCTTCGTCCGGCCGCCTGGCCCCTGCTGATACGAGGTGCCCTTAAGTGTCGAATGTCGTGAAGCCCGTGCGAAGGGCGGCCGAGTCCGAGAGTTGACCTCCGACCCGATTTGCAGGCTAGACCACCGGCGGGAGTGTGAGTGAGTCCGGGCGGGCGGGCGGGCGGGCGGAGGTCGCGCCGCCTCTCCGACAGCCTTCGCACGGGCTCGATCTCTCTCACGCCCGCAGTTTCACACTCGAGTCGAAGGGCCGAAAAGGCGGCGATCATGCGGGAGTAAGCGGGAGGGAGGCTGAGCGCCGCCGTGAGAGGAGGACGTGGTAAGCGCGAGGAGGTGCAGGTGGTGGCAGCGGCAGCCTGGGCGAAGGGAATGGGGAGTGTCGAAGAGAAACTGCAAAGTTGACATGAATATGTAAATTCCGGACGATGGTGATGTGCGACCAATAACGGGAAAATATGTTGAAGTCACATGTGGACTTGGGTGATTACGTTCTACCCACAGTGATGATTAAGTTTCGTTGCTCAAAATTTAATATCTGGCGTAGTGTTTATCTGTTGATAAAAGCCGTGTGTTGATGAGGTAATCGATATGCGGAATATCGGCGCACTTGTTTTCTCTGAGCAGTTTCAGTGTGGAGTTTCAGCTGGAAATTAAGTAAGTCTTCTTAACGAGGTCAATTTTTTGTTTGAGGAATTCTTGCCACGTCTGAGCTTAGATAAAACTTGTGATGTTGAGTGGAAGTTAAGTATATTTGGAATTTTATAGGATTTATAAAGTCAAGTCACAGCCGACTCACTTCTGAGAGTTCAACGCTTACTGTCTAACAGCAAAGGCAAATTAAGTAGAATGCAATTAGGCGCTTTCTCTTGCAATTGCCAGTAGATCAACACTATAAGAATTATTTCGCGCGAAACGGTGTATAAACTTATCAAGTTCGGGGTTCTCAAGATGAATGCAAAGTCGGGAAAGGTTAAAGCTGTGTAAATATATACATATACATATATGCATACATGCATACATATACATACAAATATATATACATATATATATATATATATATATATATATATATATATATAAATATCTATGTGTGTGTGTGTGTGTGTGTGTGTGTGTGTGTGTGTGTGTGTGTGTGTGTGTGTGTGTGTGTGTGTGTGTGTGTATGTGTTAATATACAGATATGTATAAATATGCGTATATATGTACATAAATGTGTGTGTGTGTATATATATATATACATATATATATATATATATATATATATATATATATATATGTGTGTGTGTGTGTGTGTGTGTGTGTGTGTGTGTGTGTGTGTGTGTGTATGTATGTATTTATGTGTGCATGTATGTGTGTGCGTGTGTGTATACATATATATTGTCATTATAAATATCTATTATATTTATATTTATGCGTGTATGGTTTTATGAATGTACGTATATTTGAATAGTGGCTGTATCATTTCCCTTCACGTTATACCGGAAACGCGCAAGAGGTACCTTGTATAACACATTATCTATGTGCAGTTCATAGGCGGTTAAATCCTTACAGTATCGTTCTCAGGATGGCTGAGGATTTGTACTCCACGTACTTACCGTTAGCATGTCCTTGTGACGCTTATTGAGATCCTGTCCATACTAAATCCAGCGTGTACTCATGTAGTGCACGCTATGTAAATTACAGGCGAGAGAGAGAGAGAGAGAGAGAGAGAGAGAGAGAGAGAGAGAGAGAGAGAGAGAGAGAGAGAGAGAGAGAGAGAGAGAGAGAGAGAGAGAGAGAGAGAGAGATAGAGAGAGAGGGGGTAGAGGGGGTACCTGCCACTCAACTTACCGTGTGTTTACGGTACGTGTATACATCTCGCACCTGCTCACCATGTTACCCCCATCTGGCTGTACCGTTTGAGGTGTGCCAAGTGTACCACCATCTCCACATGCCCGGGCGAGGTTCGGGCGAGAGGGAGGAGGAGGACAGGCGGGCGAGGGGAAAGAGAGGTAGAGTAGGTTAGAGGGAAGACAGCTTCGATTTTCCGTTTTGCAGCGGCGGCGGCGGTGTTTCTCCTCTGTTTCTTCCCGTCTTTCCTGCCCCTCCTCGTCCCAGCCCTCCTTCTTCTCGTTCTCCTTCTTCCCTTCGAGTCTGCTTGCATTTCTTCCCCTCCCTGCTTAGCGTTCTCCTGGCCCATTAAGCGGCGGGCTGCACAGGCAGCGCTGAATATTCCATCAGAATCTCGCAGTGTTGCTTACGTCATGTCGGGCGTGACGTCACGTGACGGCCGAGGCAACGCACTGCGACGGCCACGAGGCAAAAAGAAGACAAATGGCCACACTCGCAAAATCGGGCCGAGCGCGTTACGGCCCCGATTGTTCGCTCGTTTCGCGAGTTCGAGAATCGATTAAGCGAGACAAGTGGAGGCGTCGGCTGGCGAGCGGCGGCACGGTGTATCAGGGGATTATAATCTAATCAGAATTCAAATTTCACTTAGTGAGCTCCTTCGTTGCATAGTGATGAAGGAATGTTGCTCGCCTCATGTCGGATTAACCAGCAAAGAGGAGGGAGCGTCTCCTTTCATTATTCTTTTCTTCTTTTTTGTATAAATGTTGCTTGGCGCAGGCGGCGGTCAGGCGTGAAATAATTGTCGAGGGTTGGGCGCTGAGCTCAGGGACGCCGCGAATCGGGAATCGGGAAGGCCTCCTTGGTCAGTTTCCGCCGCGCTGTGCCCGCCGCTCGCGTCCTCGGCGCCAGCGAAGGGAAGAAGGGGAAAACGTCGCCTGCGAAGGGAGAGAATGCTGTATCTTCCGTCTCATCTGCCTGGGTCACCCGCGTTACATGAAATAAATGTACAGAGTTTCTTGGATATATTACCATTTTGCTTGCACATAAACCGGTCTCGCTCCCGTACGTGAAAGGGAAAGTTCCCCGCGGTCAGGTCATCCTTCATTCCGGGCCCTCTTCATCTTGAGTAATTATCAAAGAAGCGACTGAGACTAGGCGCCGTTACGATTACCCGAGATATTTACAGCCCATGTATCATCACGTCACCCGGCCTACCTCCGCGGCGTGAGTCGTAGGCCTCTATAAATCACCGGTAATCGCCGTACGCCTAAACGTCCGGAAAATCGAAGAAAAATTGTTGTTCATTCCACTAGGGTTTTTAATTCTCGCGTCGCAACACCGCGGCGCTTTTCAACGTCAGCGGAAAAAAAAAATCCTACGACTCCCCGATCTTCTCGAAATAATTTCACCTCCTCCTCATCCTCGCCGTGCAAGATTCAGCCACGCTCTCGCACGCTCGTTGCCGAAGTTCGTGCAACCGGGAGCACCTTTTCGCCTCGTTCGCCGGGCAGAGGATCCAGAAGATGCATTATCGCTCGCCTTCCTCGGGTATTGATCCTCAGCGACTCGGCGAATCTCCGGAGAAGCCGATGCAGCGCCCTTCGACTTGCGTTGCAGGAGACAGTCGCCGGGATATTATTTGATCAGCGAAATTAATCGAGGTTGCAGGAGGGGCTGAAGGGGCGTTTATGCATCTGCTTTCACGGGTCGATATGTTCTAATATTGATATGGGCTTATTAATATAATTGTTGTTCCTGTTGTGTTTACTGTTGTTATTACTATTAGTAGTAATTTATATTATTATTACTATTATCATTGTTGTTATTATTATAATCATTATCACCATCATCATCATCATTATTATTATTCTTACTATTATTATAATAATAATAATAATTATTATTATTATTATTGTTGTTGTTGTTGTTATCATTAATATTATTGTTATTATAATTATTGATATTATTAATATTTTCTATATCACTGAATTTTTCATCATAATCCTCCTTATAACTTCGTATCGTTATCATTTTGACGACTAGCACTATTATTGTTGAAGACATCATTATTGATATTATTATGTTTACTGTTCTTATAATGATAATGATAATAACAACAACAGCAACAACAACAACAACAATAATAATGATAATAATAATAATAGTAATAATAATAATAATAATAATAATAATAATAATGATAATAATAGTAATAATAGTAATAATAATAATAGTGATAAAGATAATAATAATCATTATTACTATTACTATTATTGTTATTATTGCTTATAATATTGTTACTGCTATTACTATTATTATTACTATCATTATTATTGTTATCATTCTTGTTCTTCTTCTTATTATTATTATTGTTATTATTATTACCATTAATTCTAGTATTTATATAGAAATGATTATTACCAGTACAATAATAATAATAACGATAACAACGATAATGATAATGATTATGCTAATAATGATCATAATTATAATGAAGGTGATAATGATAATAATGATAATAATGATAATGATAATAATAATAATAATAATAATAATGATAATAATAATAATAATGATAATAATAATAATGACAATAATAATGATAATAATGATTATATTAATAATAATATTAATAATAATGATAATAATAATAATGATAATAATAATAATGATAACAACAACAGCAATGATAATAAGAACAACAACAACAACAATAATAGTAATAATAAAAATTATAGTAATAATAATTACGATAATAATGATAGTAATAATAATAATAATAATAATAATAATAATAATAATAATAATAATAATGATCATAATAATAATAATAATAATTATTATTGATATTATCATCATCGTCATTATTACTGCTATCATTGTTGTTGTTGTTATTGTTAATATTATCATTATTGTTACTATTATTATTAGTATCATTACTATTTTTATCATATTTATCTTCGATGCCAATATTATTGTCGTCATTTTTATCATATCTACTCTTATTATTAATCTTATATGCTGTTCATATATCTTGTGAATTTTCAAGTATGAAGCGTCGATCGCCTGTACAAAGAGTTCGGGTTTTTATCTTAAAAATGTAGGTGTTTAACAGCGACAGTCGGTTTATTTGCGATAGTTAGTGAGCAGAACGAGTGGGAAGAATCGATTGTCTGGATTGAGTGATTTTATTAAACGTGATCAATTCATTACGACGCAATCGGTATCATCATCGATTCGTTGAATTTTGATGTGCGTAGATATTTTTGAAGGGGGTGGCGGCGAGCGCGGTTGGATGCGCTGCCGATACGGGAGGCAAATTCAAGTATATATATATATATTTTTTTTCTGCTCTATTTTTGATGCAAGGGAAGTTCATAAATTGATGTAGCGCGATGTTACATAAACCAACGGTGGCGTTCCAACTTGATTGAAGATATTGATGCATGTGAATCTTTAACAGGGTGCACCAGGGGATTTATTTTTTCACGGGGATAAAATGACGTCGATGTTGCACAAATTCTACTCAGAGAACGGGGAGAGGGAATTAGGGAGGGAGGGAAGGGGAGAGGGAGGATGAGAGGGAGAGGGAATAGGATGAATATATATATATATATATATAGAGAGAGAGAGAGAGAGAGGGAGAGAGGGAGAGAGGGAGAGAGGGAGAGAGGGAGAGAGAGAGAGAGAGAGAGAGAGAGAGAGAGAGAGAGAGAGGAAGAGAGGAAGAGAGGAAGAGAGGAAGAGAGGAAGAGAGGAAGAGAGGAAGAGAGGAAGAGAGGAAGAGAGAAAGAGAGAAAGAGAGAAAGAGAGAAAGAGAGAGAGAGAGCGCGCAATCAAAGTGACATGATACATACAAATAGTATACAATTTATATTGCCCCTTTTTCTAGTTTTCATACCCCCGGATTTATGAAAATTGTATTATGGACTTCTATTTATCCGTCCTGACACCGCACCCTAGCGCGAGTGCCTGTCAGTGCGGAGCCGCGAGCGGGCGTCGGAGCGCCGTGGTCAGTGCATGATCAGTCAAGATCTCTCCATCGACTGGATTTCTCGCGACGCACCGGCGAGGGGGGCCGGTCCAGGGGAGGGGGAGGAGAGGGGGAAGGGGAGGCGGTCCCGAGGAATCAAGGGGGCGGAGTCAACACGCTCCAGGACCAATCACCGCCTCGTTGCGTCCTCGGGCTTGACCACGGACGGACCGTCGGAATATAATACAGGGACTCATTGCGCTTTTAATTACCTTTTCCATTTTCTCTCTCACTCCCCCTTCTCCCCTCTCTTGCCCCTCTCCGTGGGACCTCCCCCTCCCCCCACTTCATCTCATGCCGCGAAAACCTGTGCTGTAATTACGTTGTTGACATTAGATTATGAGTATTATCTCAGCCTAGTTGTCGCCGCGGTCATCTTCCCTGTCAGATTACCATCAATGAGGTCGATAAGTATACATTTTTTCTGTTCTTTCTTCCCTCATTACACTGCCACATGCTAGAATTAATGAGCCGATTACCACCAAAATGACCTATATAATTCAGGGCAAACTGGCAGATTTTCGCAGCGTGTGATTCGTTGATCGTCTTTTTCGTAGATCGCATCTGTTCGTTTGAAATTCACGCTTTTTTTTTCGCCTTCTCTTGGCCGCCTTGAACCCCGCCCGTGGAACCCCCTCCCTCGCTGCCCTGACGCGGCGGCCCGACGGAGAGCCACGGAGGTGCGCGCCTTCTCGCCTGCCGCAGGTGTACTCCCCGCCGAAACGTTTTTCCTCGAAGCCTCGGCGGGAGCTTGAGGTACTCGAAGGCGCGCTTCTCTCCTCAGTTTTAGAATCTTTTCTCCTCTTGCTTTCTCCTTCTCCGTCCGCTTTCCTCCTCTTGTTTCCCCCCACCTTCGCTTTCTTTGCCGAAGGAGTCCCGCCTCCCTGTTTGCCCCGGCGATCTTCCCTTCCCTCGCCTAAATTCCCTTCTTTAGTAGGCCATTATGGGCCATCTTCGTCTCTGTTGAATCCCTCCGCTTCATCATAATGATCCTCTCTCTTTCTCCTCCTCCCTCTTTTATGACGAGGCGGCATCTTTCTGCTTCTTTTGCGTCTTCTCCTCTTCTTCTCTCTTCGTCATATCTTGTTAATCTTGTCCTAATCCCTTTGCTCTCTTTTTATCTCCTTCACTTCCTCTTCCTAATATTCAAAATGCGGGGGACGTTGAAGACTTAATAAGGAGAATAATGAGGGCCGAGAGGATGACAATGCAGGACGACGTCGCAACGTGGCTGTGATACGGGGATGGGGGGGAGAGGAGGAGGAGGAGAAGGGGTAAAGGAGGAGGAGGAGGAGGAGGAGGAGGAGGAGGAGGAGGAGGAGGAGGAGGAGGAGGAGGAGGAAGAGGAGGAGGAGAAGGGGTGAAGGAGGAGCCGTGCGTGCTGCCCTTTCCTCCTGCTGGTCTCGCCGCCGCGCTCACCCTCGGGGGATTAGTCGCTAACGTCGGCTATAGATCCTCTGGCGGGGTGACTCGGCGTTTCGCGTATAGTGACGAAGGAGGGATACCTACAGCGTCCCCCTCCCCATCTCCCCTCGTGCCCCTTCCCCATTTAATCTCTCTCCTCCTCCTCCTCCTCCTCCTCTTCCCCTTCTCCACTCTCCTCCTCCCTCCCCTTCTCTGCGAATCCCGCGAGGATTTGTGGTCACTGATCACTCCGGAGGCGCGTGTGTCCGTGACTGGTGAGCGAAGGACAGCTTGTAGTGGTCCTCGTGGCGCGGGTGAGAGCGGGTACACGCACTCACACTCGCGCTCTGCCTCGCATTTACGTTCATTCGCGTAGCTGACGTTCTCGCTGCGTTCACCGTGACGTCATCCCGCGGGAAGTGAAAAGGAACACTTGGATTTTTTCGAAGTCAAAATTGTACAGACGTATGGCGGTATAAAACTTTTGTTTTATATATAGAGAGAGAGAACGGAGAAAAGAGTAAGACAGTGCCAGCTTTCTCCCTGCGTTCGGGAAAGTGCCGAACGCGAACGAGTGATGACGGGGGCCAAGAGGACGACGACCCACCTGGTGGAGGCGAGGCGGCGGCGGCGACAGAGTTGTCACCACTTCCTCTTCTACGACCGCAGGCGAGTGTGTTCATAGTGTCCCGACGGCGCTGAGGGCGACCGAGGTGCGCGGGGACGACCTTCCGGGTCGTGGAGCTGGACCTCGACGCGTGTGTGAGGCCAGTGAGGACTTCGCGGGGAAGTTTTAATTAGTCATTTCGATCCTTCGACTAGAAGCAACGGCTGGAAAGTGATCTCAGAATGTCCGTGGAAAGTACATTATGTAGTGATGTACACACACACACACACACACACACACACACACACACACACACACACACACACACACACACACACACACACACACACACACACACACACACACACTCACACACACACTCACACACACACTCACACACACTCACACACATACACACACACACACACACACACACACACACACACACACACACACACACACACACACACACACACACACACACACACACACAAGATTTTGTTTTCCTTAATAACCAATATCATCCGTGAATATCAAACCGTAATAGTTTCTAAAGAGGGGGAGACGAATATGAGGAAGAAGAAGAAAAAGAAAAAGCAGAAGAAGAAGAAGAAGAAGAAGAAGAAGAAGAAGAAGAAGAAGAAGAAGAAGAAGAAGAAGAAGAAGAAGAAGAAGAAGAAGAAGAAGAGAAGGAGGAGGAGGAGGAGGAGGAGGAGGAGGAGGAGTAAGAGGAGAAGGAGGAAAACAGACTCCAATTTTTCTCCGACGAAGAGCGTGTAATCGGTGAGAATTATGAGTGTTGGGCGTCGGGCGTGTATGGGCGAGGGCTGAGAAAGAGAGAAGTGTTTTAACCATACAAGATTCGTTGTTGTTTTCCCCGGGAGGTGGAGAGGCGACGGGGGGGGGGGGGGGCAGGGGGAAGGGAGGGGAGAGGGAGTGGGTGGAGGAGAAGGGCGAGGCTATGTGTGAGGGGAAGATCAGCAGGAGTGGGAGGAGGAGGAGGGGGGGAGGTCAGCGAGAGGTGGGTGAGGGAGGGAGAGGTCAGTGGACGGGGAAGGGGTGTAGAAATTCTGGTTATCGAAAGGAGGGTCATGAGGGTCGCTTAGGGATCTGGCCGCGAGCTTTAGAATCTAATATAGTATAGGCTTTATATATGTGTGTATCTATCTATCTATCAATCTATATGTATATATACATGTGTATATACATACGTGTATATATATATATATATATATATATATATATATATATATACACACATAAGTGTATATATATAATATATATATGTTATATAATATATATGTATGTATTTCTTATTTATATATATGTATGTATTTACATATATGTACATATATATATATATTTATATATATATATATATATATATATATATGTGTGTGTGTGTGTGTGTGTGTGTGTGTGTGTGTGTGTGTCTGTGTGTGTGTGTGTGTGTGTGTGTGTACACACACACACACACACAGAGCTAAACTCAGACAGACAGAGAGACAGATGGACAGAGATAGATAGCGAGACGCGGAGAAAGACAGAGAGCTCTTAAAAAGATTTAAAGCAAGAAAAAACTCGGCGCGCGTGACACGCAGGGCGGCGTCCTGTGTCTTTTCGGACATTTCATCCATCATGGAGCCGGGTGTCGAGTTCCCGCGAGGCGAGCGCCGCGGCCCCTCGCGCGGAGGCCTCGGATCCGGCGTCGAGGGCGGCGCCCCAGGCTCCCCTGATCGCCGCGATCTGAGTAAGACGTCGTGAGATGCGGCGCGAAGGGGCCCGCAGCGGAGGAGGAAGTGTCACTCGATTCCGCCGTGTTTTATGCCGCGTAGCTCGCATGCCCTGGGCTCATGGTGGCCGTTTATTTGTTTATTTGCTTAGCCCTCTGTTTAGCTCAGACGCAGACCTTGTTGAGGGCAAGTTGAGCCATCACTTTTAAAGAGCGTAAATCTGATGATGACTGATAAAGGACTATCATCTCAGGGGTTTAATATACAAGTGGTTTAGCACACGCCGAGAAGCTGATGCCAGAGATGCCTGCGCCTGTTGCTAGTGGCTAGTCGGGGGCGTAAAACATCCGTCAAAGTGAAGCCTGAAGCTCAGCAGGGAAGGTAGAGAGTAAGAGCGCTGCCTTGTACTTGTGCGTATGGGCGCTGGTCCGGCACATCTGTTTGTGATCAAGCTTCGTCAACAGGTTTTAAATGATTCAGAATGGGATTCCTTTGTGTTTTGACTGGGCGTTGTTGTGATCATCCCATGCGGCGGCCGCGCGCCTCCTGCCCGAGGCTCTTTGTGTTCCTGGGAGATCGCTGTTTGCTGCGGCGAGATTAAAAGGCCATCCTCGGCGTCGCGCCTCGTCGCCAGCCGTGCGCCTCTGGGCTCGTTCGCGGTGAGACGTTGGAGCTCAAGCAGCAATGTATGGCATTTCGAATATCGATAAAGAATCTCCGTGTGTTAGTATTGCCTTGATTTCACAGAATTAAGGGTCAGCACTCATCGCTATGCCTTGTTTATGTCGACAAGAAAACAATTACTTCCAACATGTTCAGAAGTAAAACATGTAAAACACCCATTGCGAGGGCAATATCATCCTGCTACATGTGCACAGATGGCGGAGGTTGTAAGTGTACATGTGTGTGTTTGTTTGTATGTACGTGAGGGACAGGGAGGAAACCCACTCGTAACTGAAGGCTAAAACAAAGCCTCCACTTAAGAAGTCTTATCACATACCCTTGTTTTGTACCACGTAACCTGAGCCGGGCCGGCCGTCGGGGCGCCGCGTGACCCTCCCCGCCCCTCGGCCTTGGCTCTTACAGGACTTGGTAATAAGGGCGAATTTCCCTGGCTCCTCTGTCCCGCGGTTATGCCTCCTTCGTGGTCGGCGAGTGTTACGTTGTGTGATAGGCGATTGTTAACTCGGGTTTTTTGCGCTAATCAGGTGGAAAAAGAAATTGCTGTTGTCGATGGCGGGACGGAATGTGGTCGAAAATTCCTTGATGGAGTTTCTTAAAGACGCGTCTGTTCCGGCTTTATTACCAGGTCATATCTCATTAAATTCAAGGATATATATCACAAAGCCGTGTTGTCACTCGGCCGCTCGTCCTGAGAGTTGGAGACCGAAAGGCACAGAGAAGGCCATGTATTCCGCTCCGGATCGACGCTTCCCTCTCGGGAGTGCATTATGCAAGAGAGAGAGAGAGAGAGAGAGAGAGAGAGAGAGAGAGAGAGAGAGAGAGAGAGAGAGAGAGAGAGAGAGAGAGAGAGAGAGAGAGAGAGTGACCCACACTCCATCCTCAAAAAGAAAGCCAAGTGTCACGCATGTGTCCCTTTTTAATCATTATTTTGATGCCTCGCCACAAAGACATTAAACGAGCGGCGTATTCGTGCTCGCGCCCGCGGCTGAGCGTGGGCGGCGGGCGGAGGCGGGACGGCGCAGCGTGACAAAAGTCTTCCCTGGACACCGTGCGGCCGGCCGAGCCCCTGCCCTTCGCCAGGGACGCCCATGGTGATGCAAAGCAGCCAGCGTGGCGGAATAATAAAAGCGACTTACGCGCGCGCCATTTGTCAGGCAATTA
>NC_061827.1:30762956-30772956 GCF_019202785.1 Penaeus chinensis | reverse complement strand
CGGAGTGAGGGAGTTCTTAGATTATCCGACGGTGGAAGTGCTTTTCTCGAGGAACAGCGGAGTGCCACGCCAGCCACCATGACGCTCGTGTAAGTACAGAGGAGGCCGAGGAGGATTCCCGTGGCCCAAGACAGCCCTCGCGGGCAGCGATGGCGCAGTGAGACAAAGTGCATTCGTCGCCAGTGACCTTCCTTTCCAGTACAAAGTCCATGAGTGCTTTTATTGTGCTTGGGTTGCAGAGCGAATTTTGTGAAATTTTACTCCTGACAGCTCAAGGCAATCGTGACAAGTGGAGGAAATGTATTGCTTGCTCTTGCAAGTTGTGCATCGTACATTATTCAGCAGCAAACTAATTGTCAGTTCGTGAGTCCACTTGATAAGAAA
The DNA here is from genome assembly GCF_019202785.1 of Penaeus chinensis. Classification (NCBI taxonomy): domain Eukaryota; kingdom Metazoa; phylum Arthropoda; class Malacostraca; order Decapoda; family Penaeidae; genus Penaeus; species Penaeus chinensis. The sequence goes on along the minus strand of NC_061827.1, from coordinate 30,772,572 downwards.
CAACTAATAGCTATAAAACACGAAACTATATTTCCATTCCATGCAACAAGTACAGTAGGAGATAAAAAGAGAGATCAAATAAAATAGTGAGAGAATGGCAAGAAGAGAAAGAAAGAGAGAGAGAGAGAGAGAGAGAGAGAGAGAGAGAGAGAGAGAGAGAGAGAGAGAGAGAGAGAGAGAGAGAGAGAGAGAGAGGGAGAGAGAAAGAAGTAGCCAAGTAGACGTGGTGTGGGTAGCTCGCTTGAGACAGAACAGACGTGGTTTTGTCCTGTTGGGCAACGCAGGGAAATGCAAGACGGAGCTCGCTTCTCTCCACACTTCTTGCTTCCCCCTTCTTACCAGGACGTGCGCGGAGGAGGAGAAAGAACGAGGGAATAGGCAGAGAACGAGAAGGCCCTCCGCCGCCGAAAAAGAAAGGGGGAAGAGGAAAGGACAGACAGATACAAAGAGAACCAAAAGGGGGATAAGAGCAAGACCACGTCCATATAATCAACGAAAAACAAGACAGCCATTGAGACGCCTTCCAATCGAACACAGAGATGGCCTTGTTTACTGAAAGGTCCCTGTAATGCGGAGGTTCAATTATGCTCCCTCCAAATTGGCCTCGGGTCCTCCCTAGTTGTATGTAAAATGAACATCTGAGCGAGAGAGAGAGAGAGAGAGAGAGAGAGAGAGAGAGAGAGAGAGAGAGAGAGAGAGAGAGAGAGAGAGAGAGAGAGAGAGAGAGAGAGAGAGAGAGACCTTGTTACTGGAGGTCGGGAGACAGAAGGAGAGAGAAAGAGGGGAGATATGAAGAGAAAGAGGGAGGGGAGGAGGGGCGAGGAGAAGAGTTGGGGGGGGCAGGGAGGGGGGGAGGTTGACTTGTAGAAAAAGGAGCTTGCTTGGTTTGGTCCTCGTGAATCACGCTTCGTCGTACAAGGTCTCTTTCATCGCGCCACAGTGTTCGGGTGTCGTGCCTGACTTTGTCTTCGGCCTCATTTTTTTCTTGAAGGTGGGTCATTGTGTTGTGTCCAAGGATCGTTTTTTTATGTCTTGCTCTCTTCTGCGGGGAAGTGTTACCACTTTCTGTATTTGCTTCTGGCGCTGTCGTTGTCAATGTGGTGATTTTTTTTTTTTTTTTTAATGATAATTATAATTATCAGATGCACAATCGTCTTTCTGTCCTGTTTAACTTTTTTTTCCCCCTTCCCCCCCCTCTCTCTCTCTCTCTCTCTCTCTCTCTCTCTCTCTCTCTTTCTCTCTCTCTCTCTCTCTCTCTCTCTCACTCTCTCTCTCTTTTTTTTTTCTCTCTCTCTCTCTTTCTCTCTCCTTCCAGTTTTCTTTCTTTTCCTTCTCTTCCTCTCACCTCCTTCATTCTCTCATTCCCTCTCGCCCCACTCCCCTTTCACTCTTCGTCTTCCTCCATCCTCCTCTTTCTCCCTCCCTCTCCCTTCATCCTCTTTCCTATCTCTTCATCTCTCTTTATCCCTCTGCCTATCTCACTCATTCTCTCTTTCCCTTTTCCTCCCCCTTCATAAACTCCTCTTTTCATTCACCCTCTCTCTTTCTCCCTTCCTCTCCCTCTCTCTTCCCTTTCCCCCTGTCTCTCCTCCCTTCCTCTCCTCCTCTCTTCCTCTCTCTCCCTCTCTCCTCCCTTCCTCTCCTCCTCTCTCCTCCCTTCCTCTCCTCCTCTCTCCTCCCTTCCTCTCCTCCTCTCTCCTCCCTTCCTCTCCTCCTCTCTCCTCCTCTCTCCTCCCTTCCTCTCCTCCCTTTCTCTCCTCCCTTCCTCTCCTCCCTTCCTCTCCTCCCTTTCTCTCCTCCCTTCCTCTCCTCCCTTTCTCTCCTCCCTTCCTCTCCTCCCTTTCTCTCCTCCTCCTCTCTCCTCCCTTCCTCTCCTCCTCTCTCCTCCCTTCCTCTCCTCCTCTCTCCTCCCTTCCTCTCCTCCTCTCTCCTCCTCTCCCGGGCAGTAATCACCTCCAGCATTTTCTCGCTTCCCCTGTCGTCCGTCGCGCCTGGCAATTCGACACAATTTCCCCCTTCGGATATTGTCCCGCAAAGTCATTCTTAGTGGAAATTTCCTGTCCCCTTTTATCCGCTGCTCCGAGAAAATACGGAGCCACTTTCCGATATGTTATTATCATCTTTTTATCGGATGTTAATCACGTGTTGGTGTGGGGGTTCATGGGGGTGGGGGGTGGGGGGTGATTTGGGTGGGGGAGGGGCACGTTTGGGGTACGGTGGGGCCAGGGTGGGGGGGGTCATTTTTAGCTTTGTTTTTGTTTTTTTTGTAGTCTGTTGATTGGAATATCATGATGTGATATTATTATTATTATTGTTATTATTATTATTATTATTATTATTATTATTATTATTATTATTATATCATTATTACCATAACTATTATAATTTATATTATTAGTAGTACTATTATTATCATTTTCATTTGTATTATTATTATTGTTATAATTATCATTATCATTATTATCTTGATTGTTATTATTGTTCATGTTATTAATAATAATAATAATAATAATAATAATAATAATAATAATAATAATAATAATATCATATAATCATTATTAAAGAATAAGCAATTTATACTAAGATTAACATTCTTGCCACTCTACATTTATAGATATTTTATACCTTCCCTTATCACAGTTAATGTCAGCCGTCTCGGAATACTGTATTATTAATTTGATTGATTTATAAATTCTTGAAAGAATTAAAAAAAAAAAAAAAATTAGGAAACGATTTATTTGCGGCCGATTTATTTAGTTCTTGAATCGGCCGCTAGATGGAAGTTCTGAAATCTTCCGCCCTCCATTTTCTATTCCTTTTTCAGTGAGAAATCTTTGTTGAATTGAGATTAGGATACAGATCCTTGCTGTGACGAATATATCTCGGATGGTGCGATATAGTGTATAATATAGTCATAATATTAATACTACTCTCTGTCTCGGTGTCTCTGTCTCTGTCTGTCTCTATCTCTCTCTCTCTCTCTCTCTCTCTCTCTCTCTCTCTCTCTCTCTCTCTCTCTCTCTCTCTCTCTCTTTCTCTCTCTTTCTCTCTCTTTTCCTCGCCTCTTCCTTTCGTCGTCTTTCCCATCGTCTTGAGGCTAAAGCACAGCGTCCTCGAGGGCGTCTCGCGGAGAAGCGTTTCCGTCATGGTGCTTGCTTGCGTCCCCCCTCCCCCTCCCTCCTTCTCTTCCTCCCCTCCCCCCTTTGACGCCTCCGTGATAATGATGAAGTAATTATAATTAATCAGTTTGTGGCGTAGAGGGCGAGGGGGAAGGGGGTTGGGGAAGCCTGGGGTAGGGGGGGAGGGGGTGTTGTTAATCACCGATGTTCTGTCGCGTCTTCCTAAGGGGGATGGGGGGGGGGGAGAGGTTGACTTCCGGGATTTTTTGTGTGTGTATGTCATTTCTTTTCTGTCTTTCTTTATTTTTTATTTTTCATATATTTTTTTTCTTCTCATTTCGTCTTTACCTCCGACTTCCGTTTTTTTTCCCCCAAGAGGCATGATACGGGTATTTTTTCCCCTAACGTGTGGATTTTTTCCCCCTTTTTTTGCCAAGCTGTTAGTGAATAGAGCTTAGGCCTACCTTATAGTTTTTACCCTAATTTTTTGTGTGACTTTCGGGAGTGTAAAAGATAAACGTCTTTTGCGAGGTAAACGTGAAACCAAAGAAGACAAAAATAAAGAGAACAAACAAATGGATAAACACGGGGATAACTGAACACACAAAAAACATCTAAAAGAGGGGAAGAAAGACGCCGAAAGGAGAGGGGAGACGTGAGAGGCGGAGGAGAGGGGAAGAGGCGCCCTATCCCCATGGCGACGGGCAGTAACACCAGTTATGCGAGGGCTTCGAATGGGTGATTCCCGTCGTAAGTGGCCGATGGGCTCGTTGATGGGCTGCGGGCGTGTTAATAGGTCTGGGCTGTGGTGGGCGGGACGTGGGTGTCCTCTGGGGGCAGTTGGGGCCTCGCGGGCGGGTTGCAAGGGGGGGGGGGGGGGGAGTGGGGCGCTGCAGGTGGGAATGCGAGCGGGGGGTGAGGGGTGTGGGTGGGAGTGTGACTCCGTGTGGGCGTGGGAAATGGTTGCATGGATGTGGATGACGCGTGTAACACAGAGGAGATGTGTGCGGGGCGTTTATGCGCTGGAGGGGGGGGAGGCGGGGAGAGGAGAAGGCGGAAGGTGAGAGATTGCAAAAGGTTGTTTCTCGTATGTGTGTGCGCGTACTTGAGTGCGTTCGTGTAACAGTGTATATGTGTTTGTGTCCATGCACGTGTGTGTATACCCTTGCGCGTGGAAGTGTATGTGTAATGTGTGCGGGCGTGGGACGAGGGTGTCGATGTCAGGCGAGGGCGTGTCTTCCGACGTCTCCCCTCACTCGGTAAACCACAGTGTGAGTCCGCGTGACCGCCACGGCGAGGGGAGATACGCCTCACGCCGGAACTTGCGCGAGGGGAGAGTTTTTTCTTAGCAAGCCTCTCGGATCTCTCGAGGGACATGTGGCCGCGGCTTCATTATTGTGCTGTTAGCAAGTCGCTCAACTGCGGGCGTTCGCTCTCTTCTCGTCTCCAGTCATAGTCAGTCATTCGTATATATATGTGTGTATATATATATATATATATATATATACATATACACATGAATATATATGTATATATATATATATCTATATGTATGTATGTATATATATATATATATATATATATATATATATATATATATACTTAGAGAGAGAGAGAGAGATTATCCACATATCTCAAAGAACCCTCTAAAGACAAGATCCACCAACTCCACTTTCCCTTCCACCTCCGCGAGACCGCCAGAATGCCACACACGCGAAGAGGTGAATCTCGGAAGCCGCAAAACAAAACGTTAATGGCTTGTAGGATTACATTAAAACATTAAGGGCTGGGCATAGTTCGGCGGCGTGTACGTTTCAACCGCAGAACATCGCAACCACAGTGGCGCTTCCGAGGGGAGGGGAGGGGGGAGGGTGGAGAGGAAGAGAAGGGAGAGGCAGAGGAGACAGAAAGGGAGAAGGAAAGGGTGAAAGGCCACAGAATCGGAAGTCCTCCAAGGAGTTTTTTCTCTGTACTCAAAGTTGTATGTATATGTGTGTGTGTGTGTGTGTGTGTGTGTGTGTGTGTGTGTGTGTGTGTGTGTGTGTGTGTGTGTGTGTGCGTGTGTGTGTGTGTGTGTGTGTGTGTGTGACAGAGACAGCCAGAGAGAAAGAGGCAGACAGAAAGATAGAGAGATAAACAGACAAACAGAGACCCGAATGACTGCATGTATGTCCGAGTTTTAACCGCCGAGCGCATAACTGCATGTGTCTGAATTCGTCAGTTGACTTCGTCATTAATGACTACTGATTAAACATTATCCTGTCTATTTTTCCCCGTCTTTTTTTCTGAATAGAATTTATTTAGACATAATTATTTGTCTCGTTTCTTAAATAATATGTGAAACGAGAACGTATTTTGGGGAGGAAACCGACAGTAAATAAACACATTAGGTACATATGTTGGCTAATTAGTCATTATTTTTTTTGCTGGCTCCTTTTTTTTTTACTTCTCCGTTTTTTTTTTCTTTTTGGGTCATTTTTTTTTTTTTTTGGTTCTTCACTTGAGGTTCGCGGCAGAGAGGAGATGAATATATTTGCTTGAGCTGCTAAGTATGCGGTGAGGACGAATGTGAACGATATATGGAAATCTCTTATTAATCACCTCAGTATGCTTTTTTTTTAGAATTACCCCCCAACTCGACACCCTCCATGTGCCCCATTTCTGCATTACGAATTCTTGTTTCCTTTCCTCTATTTATCCTCTTTCTTCATGTATTTCGTTACTTCGTCTTCGTTGACATATTCCTTTTCTTCCGTCCTGCATCTCCCCGCTTTCACCTCTTCTCCTCTCTTATCCACCTCCTGTCCTCTCTCCCTTAGTCCGCCTTTCCTCCTCCCTTCTCCCATTTTCCTCCCCTCTTCCACTTCTCCTCCCCTCTTCTACCTTTCTTATTACCCCTCTCCCACCTCTCCTCCCCCCTCGAAAACAAAAGCCGAACAACAGCAGAACATCGGGAAGCGCAAGGTACCCCGAGTCCCCTTCAGACGCACGTGGTCCGCGCTCTAGAACAAACAGTGGTAGGGGGTAAACAGTAGCGTGTGTTGGGGTCCACCTCTGGCCTCTCCCGCGCTCCTCCTGTTGTTACCGTTGCTGATTGTTCTGTTGTTTTACGGGAGGTGGATCGCGTGAGGAGGAGACTCGGCGAGACAATGAGGTGTGGCTCGAGGGTAACGCTTGATGAGTAAGGGTAGATTTTTTTTTTTTTCCTTCCGTTTTCCCTCATTTACTTTTTTCCTTGCCTCAGTATTTATTATCACGGTTAGTCGTTTATTTGTATTATTTCTCATTATTATTCTAACCAGATCATCCAAGGCGTCACTAATGTCTCGAGAGCCAATCACGTTCCGCGAAAAACTCGCCGCCGTGTTTCACGGTCAATGCGCGACAACCCATGGAGAAAAGAACTAATATTATAACAGCCAGCGGAAAGAGCTAAAACATCACGAGAGCAAAACAAAGAGAGATAGGGAGAGGAGGGAGAGGAAGGTAACAGAAAACAAGACGAATTGAAACAAGTCCAACAAACGATCCGTGCTTCGGCGACTTACCCACCGAACAATGCCATCAAGGGACAATAGGGCCGATAATTTGCAATCACTCGTGGACGACAAGGAGATCATCCCGCCTCCCCCTCCTTCTCTCTTCCTCTCTCTCTCTCTCCCCCTCCCTCCTTCTCTCCTCCTCCCTCCTCTCCCCTCCTCCCTTCTCCCCCTCCTCTCCCTTCCTCTCCCTCCTTCTCTCCCCGGTCCTTCCTCTCCTCTTCTCTCTCCTCTCTCTTTATCTCCTCTTTCTCTCCATGCATCTCACTCCAGGCGCTCACTAATCGTTCTCCGAGACCAATCCTTTTCTCCCGCAAACTCGCCACTCTCCGCCGGGATTCTTCTCAGTACGGGCGGTCAGATGGGCGACAAATCAGCTACATAGGGAGGAGGAAAAGAATCACGTTATTTCACTAAACACGCTCATTACGCGCTACAAGCTTTCTAACTCATCCATAGCAATCCTGAAGACTACGTCGGTTCAACACACCATCATCTAAGTACTCAAGGATCTCATATCCACCAGAGCGAATAATTTGAAACCAAAGGGTCCACAGACAAACAACTGTATCCGTGGCTCTCAGTGGCGGACCATCTTTACACCTCTCCAAACACCATCAAAATCATCATGCGTTACATCTTCTCATTTACTCAGCGCTTGCCCGATGCAATCCTATTTCTTCCTCTCGTCTGGATACCCCGTAACAATGGGAGATCCATCCCGCTCTGTCCCTCCCTCGGCTGTCCTCTCTCTTCTTCTCTCGTCTCATCTCTCGCTCCTCTCACTCCTCTCTCCTCCTCTCTCTCTCCTCTCTCCCTCGCTGTCTCTCTTCTCTCTCTCTCTCTCTCCCTCTCTCCCTCTCTCCCCCTCTCTCTCTCTCTCTCTCTCGCTGTCTCTCTCTCTCTCTGTCTCTCCCTCGACTGTCTCTCTCTCTCTCTGTCTCGCTGTCCGTCCGTCGTTCTCGCGTTCCTCTGCCTCTCTTTCTCTCCCTCCTGGTCTCTCTGTGTGCGTCTCTCGCTCTCTCTCTCTCTCTATTTGTAGATTCTCTCTCTCTCTCTCTCTCTCTCTTTCTCTCTCTCTCTCTCTCTCTCTCTCTCTCTCTCTCTCTCTCTCTCTCTCTCCTTTTCACTCTCCCGCATCCTGCGCACATCTACAACGCACGAAGGATTCAATACAGAACAAGGTGAGGGGGGGGGGCGAGATAGGGGAAAGGGGGGCGAGGCAGGGAGGAGGGGGAAGAGGGCGAGAGAGGGAGAAGGGGGAGATAGCGAGGGAGGGAGGGGGAGGGGAGGGAAAGAGGATCAGCGACAGGTTCTTCTGCACAATGGATAGCCGACGGCTCAATTATCGCGTGCTCTCTCTGTCTCTCTCTCTCTCTCTCTCTCTCTCTCTCTCTCTCTCTCTCTCTCTCTCTCTTTCTCTCTCTCTCTCTCTCTTATTTGGTGATTTAATAATACTGATAAACCAAGCAATTTAGGGTAGCAAGATAATAGAAATAACAATAATAATAAGCATGTGAATGACATAACTGATAAAGAGAATGAAAAGGACGAACAGCATCGATTTCCAACCTGGGAGATCCTCGCAATTTATCTAATTCCCATTTCACAGTATAAATGGATTTTCCCAATGTCTATCGCTGTTTACTTCCTTTCTCATTTACTCTAGCGACATTCCGATCCTCGCTCTCCCTCCCTCAACCCCCTCTTCTTCCCCTACCCCCCCAACCCCCGTAAACGAAGGGGATGTTGCCACTCGATCAAGTTCCACGGCCATCAGTCGGTCGGATTTAATGATAATGGGTGCTAATACGCCCTTAACACCCCACTGCCCCCCTCTCTCCCTCCCCCCCCTTCCTTCTCTCTCTCTCTCTCTCTCTCTCTCTCTCTTCCTCTCTTCTTCTTCATCCGCGTATCGCCCTCTTCTTTACTAGACGTTTTAATCTCTTTAATTTTATTTTCCCCTTTAGTCCCCTCCCGTCGACGAAAAAAAGAGGAATTAATCTGACTCTCTCATCCGCCCTGATACATTTAACACAATAGTTTAATAAATAAATAGATTGATAAACGAATTAGGAGAAAATGAACGTGAATAATTCGTTCTGCTCGGCGTAAGATAAAGGCGTAAAATAAGGCAGATAATAATTCGTTTTGAGTTGAATAAAAAAACAACTTTATTTTGATCCAAATAACGAAGACGAAGCCGCAAAATAATTCACTTTGATAAAGACAAAACAAAACAAAAACATAAACAATTTTCACCGATCTAAATGAATCTAGATAAAGGCCTCAAAAAGGGAGGAGACAAGGAGAAAAGGGAGACAAGGAGAAACCTCATTACGCATTCCGCTCGCGTCCATCAGCAGGCACTGATACGGCCAAGCTGGTGGCTAAACTGTATGTGAACTCGACCAAGATCACTCAATTACCATAACAATAGGGTTTAAGCTCGCAACCAGAAGGGCTCATTGCTCGCTGTTAATGCCCTCCCCCTCTCCCTCTCTCCCCCTCTCCCCCTTCCTCCCCCCTTTTTCTCAATTTAGTTCGCTCTGTCTCTCTCTTGTCTCTTTCCCTCTGTCATTTTCGTTTTTTTTTTTTTTTTGTGTGTAGCCTTTTGGTTTGATTGGTTGTGTAACTGGTATTGGTATATTTTTTTTTATTAATTATAGTGAATATTATTTTAATGATACTATGTTTGTGGTTACTGTTGTTGTTGTTATTACTATTACTATCATTATTATTATTATTATTATTACAGTTGTTGATAATGATTATGATGACGGTGATGATGATGATTACTTTATTATTATCGCTGTTATTATTAATATGTTTTATACGATTCTCAACCAACGCAATCCGTGACCAGACGTGCGCGCTAACTTTATTTTGCGAAATGTTTCGTTCCGTCGATACATTGCAGGAAGTGTAACGTAACTAATCGCCTCGACTCGTCCCTAT
>NC_061827.1:30697956-30757956 GCF_019202785.1 Penaeus chinensis | reverse complement strand
TCTCCCCTCTGTTCTCTTTTCTTCTCTTATTTTCTCTTCGTCTCTTTCGTTTTGCCTATTCTCCGAGTGACGTTTGAGGATGCTGACGTAATTAAGGGGGTGGGGGGGAAGAGGGACTTTTTCTCGAAGAGGAAGATTACCTTTCTCTGTCTCTGTCTCTCTCTCTCTCTCTCTCTCTCTCTCTCTCTCTCTCTCTCTCTCTCTCTCTCTCTCTCTCTCTCTCTCTCTCTCTCTCCCTCTCTCTCTCTCCCTCTCTCTCTCTTTCTCTCTCTCTCTCTCTCTCTCTCTCTCTTTTCTTTCCCGCTGTCTATCTACCTTTATCTCTGCCTGATCTCCCTGTGTTTATACGTGTAAATTTTAATAAATCCGCAGGTTTCTTTAGGTCGTTTATTTAGTCACTTATTCATGAGTTTGTTGTTTTATTCACTCGCATATCTCACCGGTCATTTATTCATCGTTCAATTAATGGGCTCGATAATTCATTCTCTCCGCCACTTACTTATTCATCCGCCCAATTTCAGTCGCTCACGCCAACTCAAGTCATCCACGTGACTCAGGGATTCATCCACTCGTTCGTCCTAGTTCTACTCACGCGCACACATCCACACATACCCATACACACACTTGAATAAACTCACTCACTCATTCAGTTCACTTAACACTCTCCATCCGAACCAAAGATCTGCCCCTCCCCCCCCCCACCTCCACCCACCCCCACACCCTTCCCTTCTCCCTCCCACACCCCTCCCCTCTCCCCCCCCCACACCCTATGAGAATCAGTACAATACTGAGGAAGTGAGCATAATACCCACAGAATACCCTCTGCCCCTTCGCCCCTCCCCCCCCCTGCCCACCCGCCGATCCCACCTCCTCCCTCTTCTACGCTTCTTCTTTCTTCTTCTTTTTCTTCTTGTTTTTCGTCTTCTTCTTCTTCCTCTTCTGGCTTTTCGTCTGCTTCTTCTTCTTCTTCTTCATCATCTGCTTCTTCTTCTTGGTCTTGTTCTTGTTCTTGTTCTTGTTCCTTTTCCACATCTCCCTCTTCTTCCTCCTCTCTTTTCTTCCACCCTTCTCCTCTTCCTCCTCCTCCACCTCCTCTTATGTGTCTTATGCTCTCGTCAACTTTTTTTTTATTGTTTCTCTGTTTTTCATTTATGATCATTTTTCATAATAATTCAAAATTCATAAGCCTTACTTTCACGTCATTATTGTCACTCGTCCGTCTTTTATTCTTCTTCAGTCTTTCTTCCCCTTCTTCCTCTTCATTCTTCTTCATCTTCGTCTTCTTCTCCTTCCCATTGTTTCTCCTTCAGCTCCTTGTCAGCCTCGCCATTCCCATCAATGTGAGAATATCTCGCAGGATAACACCGCCCCTCCCCTCCCCTCCCCTTCCCTTCTCTTTCCTCCCCTTCCCTTCCCTTCCCTTCCCTTCCCTTCCCTCCCCTTCCCTTTCCTTCCCTGTCCTCCCTTTCCCTTCCCTTCCCCACTACACCCCTCTTCTTCCTCCTCTCCCCTTCCTCTTCCCCTTGCTCCTCCTCCTCTCTCCTTTTCCCCTTCACAAATCCCTTCCTCCTCCCCATTCCCCCACAATACCCCTCCCCCTCCTCCTCCTTCTCATTCTCTCTTCCTTCTCCTCCTCCTTCTCTTTTCTTTCTCCTCCTCCTTCTCTCTTCCTTCTCATCCTGCTCCTTCTCCCTCCCTCCTCCTCCTCCTCCCCCTTCTTCTCCCCTTTCTCCTTTCCTTCTCCTCATCCTCTCTCCCCCCCTCCCCCCCTTCCTTCCTTCCTCGCACGAGAATAACCCCGAGACTCCGACTATTGTAACCCGAGACGCTTGAGAAAAGTGGAAATTTAAATATCAAGAATCTTCGCGAGGAGGAAGGAGTAAGAGAGGGGAGGACGGAGAAGAAGAGAGGGAGGGAAGGAGGAAAGGGAGGAAGGGGGAGGAGGTCAAAGGGGGGGAGGAAAGGGAGCAGGGAGGAAAGGGAGGAGGGGAGAGAAAGTGGAAGGAAGGAGGAAGGAGAGCGAAAAAAGGAAGAAGAAAGTGAAGAAAGATAGGAAAATGAGAGAATAAAAAGGAGAGAATGGAGAAAAAGCGTGATAAGAGGGGAAGTGAGGGAGGAAAGGAAGGGGTTAAGAGGGGAAATGCAGGAGACGTGATAGATGACTTTGGCGGTTAATATCTGGTATGTTTTCGTAGAGTGGACACGCGTCAGGGATTTTATGCTTCCTCCTCTTCCTCCTTCCCCTCTCTCTCTTTCTCTCTCTTCCTTTTCCTCTTCCGAACATTTCCTACCACGATAAAAACAAAAAAAGTTTGATGTATTTAGAATGTTAAAAATGTTTGTATTACAGACAGACAGATTAGGGTATAGACAGACGCTGAAGAAAAAGCGACAGATGCACTAGGAAAAGAGAAAGAGAACGAGGAAGAGAAAGAGAAAGAGAAAGAGAAAGAGAGAACCGCTTGAGACAAACCACCGCTAACTACCAGCGATCAGATGAACCCGAACCGCCAGCGGGGGAGGAAGTCCGTGGGAAAATATGCAAATGAATGGGGCCAAAAAAGGAGAGAAAAGGATGATAAAAATTGTGACATGGGAGGCCTCATTTCCCTCGGTCTGCGAAAGAAAGAGGGGAGAGGGATAGGGAGAGGGAGGGAGAGAGGGAGGAGAGAAAGAGAGAGAGTGGTAGGTGAGTGAGTGAGTGAGTAAGTGAGTAAGTGAATTAGTGTAAGTGTGAGTGCGTGAGAGTAAAAGATAGACAGATAGATTGATGAATTGGATGAATTGATAGATTGAGAGAGAGAGAGAGAGAGAGAGAGAGAGAGAGAGAGAGAGAGAGAGAGAGAGAGAGAGAGAGAGAGAGAGAGAGAGATGGAGGCGGAGATGAAGGGGGGGAAAGCATATGTTGTGGAAGCTGCTGAGGAAGTACGGATAATTAAGGTGCGAAAAAAGCCACAGCAATGGCAGACGAGGGTTGCGAAGGAGAGAGATAGGAAAAAAGAGAGAGAGAGAAAAAAACAGAGAAACGAAAGCTTTGGGGGGGAAATACACATAGAGAAAGAAAAGACAGAGAACAAAAGCAGATTTTCAGCCAAATATTGTGAAGGAAAGGAGACAACACGCCCCTCGGCCGAGCGGGGAAATTGGACAGTTACACAATGCGTGAATGGCCGTCCGTCCCCCGCGATTCCCGCCACAATAGAAAACGGAGACTCGCGAGAGATTGGTATCGGGAGGGAAAGAACCTGCTCGGACCCGAAGATCTAATCTCTCATTTTCAAGGGCATTTAGAAACCCAACGATGGAACAGCCATTTTTCCCTCACGACGAGGAGACAGTTAGGAGCTGAGTGCTATTATCTTTCCCCCTGATTTATTTTTGTTTCGTTCGTCCAGCCATCTCGGGGCTCCGTCCCTCGCGAGTTTCGAAAAATTGGTCCGAACCCAAAACAACGAGGGCAGATAAGCGATCTCTCTCGAAATCCCTGAAGAGGAGGCGAAAAATCTCCCACGGAGGAAGACTCGCTAAGCACAATACGAAACTAGAGGAAAAGACAAAGCGGCCAGGTAAAAAGAGGCGAAGAAGAGAGGGCGAGAGCCTGCGCAAGAAAGGCCGACGGCGCATGCGCACACGAACGCACGCACTCGGGGTCTTGTTCCCACATCTCCAGGGCTCAGGGTAAGACGGGGCCCTTAAAAAAGGACTCACAACAGGAAATCCATCTGTCGCTGCATCTGCATAAAAGGCGTAACCCGAGATACCTGGGAACCTGGTGACACTTGCACGGAGGGGGGGGGGGGGGTAGTGGGTAAGTCAGGGGGGGGGGTAGTGGGGTAGGTGGAGGGAGGGCGATCGAGGTGGATCGGTGATGGCACGAGTGATGTGGAGGATGCCGGGGGTGGGGGAGGGGGGAGGCACTGTTAGTGTTTGGATGTTTGATTGTGTTTTTGTTCTCGAGGTCAAGGAAACAGGGAGAGTATGTTGCCTTGCTTGGTATGGGTAAGAAAAGGTAAGGCAGAATTACCACACACGCGCGCGCAAACACACACACACACACACACACACACACACACACACACACACACACACACACACACACACACACACACACACACACACACACAGAATAAAACCGCGGCTCGGCGCCACCCGCGATCTCCGGCGAACCAATCACCAAAAGAGCATCTCCATTCGAATCACAATAATTCTCCCCAATAATGACTTTCTCCCTCTCTTCCTCCCTCCTTTTTCTCCCCGCCCAGAATAATACGTGAATAAAGTTCAGGAGAACAGACCGCTTTCCATCATGTATTCCTCACTAGACCAATAAAACATGGGTTCTGATCGCATAAAAATAGGTTCGGCTCCCACAAAACATCGAGTCGGATCCCACAAAACACTGGGAATCACACATTCAAAGTCCATTAGTTTAAGTAATGTAGCGGGAGTTGCACGATGCGTGATGACGGCGCCCATTTGTCCCCCATCGCCCTCGCGAGTCTCTGGTTTGATTCCGCTGGGCTTTTCACTCTTTCTTAAGGCCTTTTCGGACATTAGCTGATATTATTTTAGAACATGCATTCGAAGGAAGGTCGAAAAAGCGCCGCCGACTCATCACAAAATACGATTATTTCGGAGCAGAAACAAAAGAAGGTCGACGAGAGCCGCCATAACATCCGGCCACCACAATCCTGAATAAAACATGACCTCCACTCCTCAGTGCGGCCCGACTCCCTTCCAGCGCTTTTGTCCCAATCGAAGTTAGTGTTATTTTATATAGTGGGGGCCGCCATAAATTGTGAAACTGCCAATAGGACATATTGACCGTGGAATCGAGCTCTTGTTGAGTGAGAGGGGGGAAAGCATTGTGGACTTTGGTCTATGGTATTTTATATATATATATATGTGGATAAATATTTATATGTAAGTTTTCCCTTTCTTCTATGTTTTCTTTGCGAGTGAAATCTCCCCCTTTTTTTTTTTTCCTGTGTGATGTGTTCTTTGTTATGTTATTTCGCACGTTTTCCTTTGTTGTGTTTGGGAAAAGAAAGGTGGGAAGGCTTGCACGCTGGACTGACTTCCTTTGATAAATATTTTGGTTCTTTTGTGGCTGCAAGAATGTTCAATATTTACCCCTGTTTGTCGGTCGAACAGCTATGGTACGAATGGTTCTCGCAATAATGAGGTCGAAAATAAAGGCAAGAGCGAAGGAGATGATAAAGGAACCATGATAATTCTCGTTATATTCGCCTCTTCCTCCTTTTGTTTGGAACTTCTCATCTTCACCTCGTTAAAATCATTTTCCGCTTCTCTTAATTCCCAATCATCTGGCATTTCAAAGCCTTAAGACAAGACTGAGAGCGAGGTCACAAAAGCGAGGAAGAAAAGGCAAAAGAAAAGACAGAGAGGGACAAAGAGAGAGAGGAAAAAGAAAACACAGGCCAAAAATCTTCCTTCAACCTACACACAACCGTCTCCGCCGCCGCTTCCTCCTCTTTCTTCTCCTCCTCCTCCTTCTGTGCCTCCTGTACCTCCTTCTCCTCTTCTTACTCCTGTGTCTCCAGTACCTCCTCCTCTTCCTCTTCCTCTTTCTCCTCTTCTTCCTCCTTCTTCTTCTCCTCCCCCACCTTCTCCACCTTCTTTTCCTCCTCCTCCTCCTCCTCCTCCTCCACCTCCTCCTCCTCCTCCTCCTCCTCCTCCTCCTCCTCCTCCTCCTCCGATTCACCCCAAGCAAGCGAAGACGGGGTCGCTGTACCACGCTATTATCTCGCTGCCTCTATTCCTCAACCTCTCGATTCTCCTTGGAGACCCCGAGCTCGACTCCCTGCCCAGACAATAATAAAAGCTCGGCCATTCTCCGCTAAAAAGCCCAAACTGCTGAAGAATAGCGGCTATTTGCTAAGGTCAATATGCCCGGGCCGGAACTCTTAAGGGGAACTGCCGGTGTACAAGTTACTGCGAGGAGAGAGGCTGCTACTCCTTGCAAGACGTGGGGGAGGAGTGGGCGCTAAGATGCTGACCATCCGAGGAGAGAGAGAGAGAGAGAGAGAGAGAGAGAGAGAGAGAGAGAGAGAGAGAGAGAGAGAGAGAGAGAGAGAGAGAGAGAGAGAGAGAGAGAGAGATTTTTAGGGTCCGGGAATGGGGGAGGAAGAGGGGATAAGGAAAAGGATATTGCAGAGGAATAAGAAAAGGCGGAAATGAGGGGGAAGAGAAGGGTGGTAAAGGAAGCGATAGGAGGTTATAGGAGAGGATAATGTCGTCGGGGGTTCCCGTGGGCGCGGGCATTAGGGCGAGGAGGAATGTCAAAGATTTTTCTTTTCTTTTCTTTTAGTTACGAATATTTCCCATTTCTTTTTATGGCGGAGCTCCCGTCCGATTTTCCATTCCGTCTCCTCTGTTTCTTTCCGTCATTCTCCTTCCCCCCCCCCCCAACATCAGTTTCTTGCCTCTCCCCCTTTGACCTACCCTATCCTCTCCCAAAACACAACCCACCCCACCCCTTTCTCAAAGAGAACCCACTCATCACCCCACAAGCAACACAGTCATCACCCCAACCCACAAACAGCCCACTCTCCATCACACCCACTCAACCCACCCTTCGCCTCAACCCAAAACACAACCCACCCACCCACCACACCACCTCAGAATACAACCCACCCATCACCCCACCTCAGAATACAACCCACCCATCACCCCACCTCAGAATGCAACCCACGCACCACACCACCTCAGAATACAACCCACCCACCGCCCCACCTCAGAATGCAACCCACCCGTCACCCCAGCCCAGTCCACCTTCAGCCCACCCTCCCCCGCGAAGTCCACCTCCGTCGCCGGCCGCGCGCCTCGACCATCTGTCCTTCCCGACCAAGTTATCCGAATAAAGCAAGAATAAAACCGCTCTTTTAGGGCGAAATTATGGCCCCGAATTGTTTCCGGCTGGCAAGTGACCATCCGGGAACCCGCGGACGTCTTTGTCGGGCGGCGAGGGGAGGACAAGGGGAGAAGGGGAGGAGGGAGAGAGGGGAGAGAGAGAGAGAGAGAAAGAGAACCAGAGGGAGAGGGTGATAAAGAGGGAGAGAGAGAAAAGGAGGAAGATTACGTAAAGAGGTTTTGGGGAGGGAGAAGGGGAGGCGGGGGAGGGAGAGAGAGAGAAAGAGTACGAGAGGGGGAAATGATGATAAAGAGAGAGAGGAGTGAATGACAGAAGGAGAGAATGCTAGAGAGGGGGAAAGGGAAATAATGGATGAGAGAGAGAGGAAAATTATAAAAAAGGGAGAGGAGGGGAGAGAAAGGGAGGGGAGCCTTTGACAAAAGAAGAGGAGAGAAAGAGTAAGTGAGAGACAGAAAGAGTGAGTAAGAGAGAGAGAGAGAGAGAGAGAGAGAGAGAGAGAGAGAGAGAGAGAGAGAGAGAGAGAGAGAGAGAGAGAGAGAGAGAGAGATAGGAGGAAAGTGCTTAACGTATATACCAAGGAAAGGATGGAGAAGATGAAGATTCCGGTACAAAGTATGAGGGGGGAAAGGGGGGAGGGGGAATTGAAGAGGAAGGGAAAAAAAAAGTAAAAGTATAAATCTGCCAAAGGCCTTCCAACTGGACCGTACGAGTTTGTCAAAAGAAACGTTCTTGATGAGATAAGATGTGATCGTAGCCTCGGAGTAGAATGGAAGGGGACAAAGGGTACATAGAGAGAGAGAGAGAGAGAGAGAGAGAGAGAGAGAGAGAGAGAGAGAGAGAGAGAGAGAGAGAGAGAGAGAGAGAGTCCTCCCCAGTAAAGTATTCCCCTCGCAGCGTTGACTCTTACAAAAGGCGAAAAATCTCAGGGTCCCGGAGACTCTGGATGCAGCCTCACAGTTCAGCCTTGAATAGAAAGGTAACTTGTAGCGGGAGGGAAGTTTTGCGCGCGCCGAAGTTTAACCCTTGAAGTTTTAGACGGAGCAATCCAAGAATGTTGAGCAATGGCGGCGCTGCTGTTATGCCGGCGCTGCCTTTACTCTCTTGATTGCATTAGTGCAGAGCCGAGACTACAGCGCAGGTTCGAGGGAGGGGGGGGGGGGAAGAGGGGAAAGAAGAGGGAAGAGGGGGGAGAAGCGGGAAGGAGGGGGAGAAGAGACAAGAGAGGGGAGAAGAGGCAAAAGGGGGGGGGGGAGAGGGACGAGGGGAAAGGGGGAAAGTGGGGGGTAGGCGTGTGTATATGTGATGGTGTTGACGCGCTCTCCTGCTGGAATAAACAGACGTAATAAGAGTATGAGAGAGAGGAGAATGAGAAGAAAGAGAAAGAGAGAGAGAAAAAAATAACAATACCCCTCAGAAAATTCCATGCCCTGTCCCTTCCAAACAAAAGGAACCTCACGGAGATGAAAAAAAAAGTTAAATAAAAAGAGAGAGAGAACGAAAGGAAGCAAAAAAAAAAAAAAAAAAAAGAAGACGAAACATCGGAAACAAAAGAAACAAAAGAAGAACGGAAACAAAAAGAAAACACATCGCCTATGAGAAACGCGCACCCACCGACCGGGGACAATATGGCTATTTTATACGGCAGCGCGGGATGATGCGGAACCTCTCGCGCTGTGTCTTTGGCTAATGCGCCGCAAATGGACCGGAGAATAATAGCGGCTTATACTCCTTGTCTATCAGGGGGGAGAGGGAGGGAGGGAGGGAAGGGCGGGAGGGAAGAATGGGACGGAGGAGAGAAAGAGAGGCAGCTCCCTTCTCCCTCCTCCTTCCTCTAACCCTCCATGGGAAATTAATGAGACTTGTTTTATATCAACCACTGCAGCGGGTGATGGACCGGGAGGAGAGAAGGAAGATCCGCTTTCTGGACCCCCACACCCCCCTGTCTCCCCTTTCGCTGCCCCTTTCCCTATGCCAACAGAGGGCCCCCCGCCGCCATGCCCCTAACGCAGCCTAACCACATGCGATGGACAGGAGTTGTTTCCCGAAGTTACTTTGTCGGCGAGGACGGGTATGGGTATCGGAGAAGCGATTGGGGGCCGCCTTCTCCTGTCTTGGTCGCGCGTCCCCTTCTACTCCCTGCTTAAAAGACGTCTTCGAATTGTCCGTCTGTGTGTGTGTGTGTGTGTGTGTGTGAGAGAGAGAGAGAGAGAGAGAGAGAGAGAGAGAGAGAGAGAGAGAGAGAGAGAGAGAGAGAGAGACAGAGAGAGAGACAGAGAGAGAGACAGAGAGAGAGACAGAGAGAGAGAGAGAGAGAGAGAGAGAGAGAGAGAGAGAGAGAGAGAGAGAGAGAGAGAGAGAGAGAGAGAGGACGAGGTACTTGGTTGCATAATATACTTTAGATATTTCCTGCATACTTCGATAGGCAAGAGTGGCAGAGGGGAGACTTGTGAGGGCAGGGAAGGGATGCCATCCTGCATGCCATAAAACGTACTTCAAAAAGGAAATATGATGAATCGACTTCGATAAAGTGCCAGAGATGGTTCGGTTCCGTGGGTGACCTCGCGACATCTTGTTTGCCCTTTGGCACTGTTGTCTCCCTTGACCCCCGGGGGTGAGGGGGGAGGAGGGGACGGGTTTCGAGGGGCCAGCTATCTAAGAGGTAGGCTATATGCAAACTAGTTGTATAATTATGTACTGCAGTCTTTTATTACCGATTTCACATGACGATACAATTAAAAACAGCCAAGGATAATGATTTATTTCTTTTTTTTAATTGTTGTATTTCTTATATCGACGTAGACCCTTCGAAAAGAAAAGCAACGTCTCGAGATCGTCAAAAGAAAATGGGAGTTCGTAGGATGAGCGTAAATGTCAAATGTGTGTTATCTCCCAGTTGACACTATGACGGAGATGGCATGTAGAGATGCGGCGATAACCGTGGCACTCGAGAGAATGGCTGTCAAGCTCACGGCGAAGATGATGATCGCGATTATAGTGCGAGTGATGAGAGTCGAGATAATATAAATGGTGATGATAATGGTACTTTTAATGGGGGAGGATAATTATTATTAAGACATTTGTCACTGTGATGGGATAATGATGCTAATGATGATGATGATAATGATGGTGGGATTTATATAATGAGTCTAATGAATCATTCACGGGGCATTGCTTAACCTGCTCCGCGCGGTGGACTCCCTCGGTCCGGGAATGTTAGAAGGCCTATTTAATCTGTATAATAGGCCCATACACAGAGATTTATAAGCCGGGAGGAGGACTAGAACTATTACCCGTGAATTATTAGGTCCGTTTCTTGCTCTTTAGGAGAGGAAACGTTTTACTATTATATCTTTTTATTAATGCAGTTTCCTGGACCACAGATTGTGATGTTAGGTTATTCATTCTCTTTCTCTTTTTTTTTTTTTTTTTTTTTTGTCTTTCTCCTTTCTCTCTCTCTCTCTCTCTCACTCTCTCTCTCTCTCTCTCTCTCTCTCTCTCTCTCTCTCTCTCTCTCTCTCTCTCTCTCTCTCTCTCTCTCTCTCTCTCTCTCTCTCTCTCTCCCCCTCCCTCCCTCCCTCCCTCCCTCCCTCCCTCCCTCCCTCTCCCACTCATTCTATTCCACCGTGTCCCTCTCCCCCCCTCTCCCCCCCCTCACGTGGCACTCCTGACCCCGTAACGAGAGCATTTGTCACCACTAGGCACTGTGAATGATTAATTAGCGGCCGCCCATTGTTCGTGCGTCACACCCGCGCGTAGGTCTTTCCCGCCCACTCTCGCCCACTCTCGTCCCTTCCTCTTTCTCTCTCCTTTCTCTTTATTCGGCTTTTGTTAGTTCCTTTCTTTCTCTTTTAATCCCTTTTCTGGATATCTTGTTTCTTAATTTTACTATTTTTGTTATTATTTTTTACTACCTTTATGTGTCTTTTACTTTACTTACTTTCTCTCCAATTTCCTTTTTACCGTTTTCATTATCATCGTCATCTCCTTCCATCCCTACTTTCGTCTCAACCAAATAAATAACAAAAAAGATCGAAGGAAAAAAAATTGAACAATGACTCTTCCAACAATCACTCACAATATATAATGCCACGCAGCATCGGTGACTCTCATTAAACAAATGTAAGAAATATATCACACAAAACACGCCCCTGTCTCTCCTTTATCTTCAGGAACGGCACCTTCCTCTCGAGGGTTGGGGGGTAGGGAGGGAGGGAGGGGGTGTAAGTGACATGGGGGAGGTGGGTGGGTGGGTTGGGTATGGAGGGGGGGGGGGGAGGGAAGGGATGGAGGTGGGGGCGGAGGGGAGGGGAGGGGAGGGGAGGGGAGGGGAGGGAAGGGAAGGGAAGGAAAGAGGGGACATAGGAAGCTTTGATGACACTGATGAGTTTCATTCATAACAAAAGCTCAGGGCGTTCTCCTAATTCATCACTCACACGTTCCTGAGTCTTACGTTTATAGGCGGAGAAGCGGAGGAGAATTTTTTAAAAATCTCTTCTTTATTTTTGAATCAAGGAATTATTTTCGGTATTAAGGGGATATTCCGATGGTTTAGATTCATTTATTGCGTGGGAAGAGGACGATGGTCGGGAACACAAGACAAACATCTGCGCGGCAAGATATAAAATTCGAAACAAAAGCGCAGCGGATCCTCTTCCACGTGGAGGATCCGGTACTAATGAAACAATCTGAAACTATCTTTCTCTGTCTGTCTCTCTTTCCTCTCTTCTGTTCTCCCCTCCTCTCTTCTCTTCTCTTCCTCATCTCGACTTGCCTCTCCTCTCCGCTTTTCTCTTCCTCTTTTCTTTTCTTTTCTTTTCTTTTCGTTCCTTTTCTTTACTCCTCTTTTCATCTCTCTTCTCTTTTCTTTTCTTCTCTCCCCTTCACTTCACTTCTCTTCTCTCCTCTATTCTCTTCCCTTCACTTCACTTCTTTTCTCTTTTCCTCTCCTCCCCGCTCTTCTTTTCTCTCTTCTCCTCTCTTCTCTTTCTCTTCTCTGTCTCTCACTCTCCCACTCTCGCAACGAGGCTGCCAGGCGCTGTGTAGGTTTAATGACGGCATTGTCTGCCGCCGCGACGTATATATTAGCGCCCCGATTCATCATAGTGCCTGGAATAAGGGCCAAATCAGTGACAAGGCCAGAGTGACGAGGGGAAACAACGGGGTGAAGGGCGAGGAAGAGTTGGGGGGGAAGAGGACGAGAGCCTAAGAAGTCTTGTTAGATCGAAGAAAAGGAAGAGGTGAGGGGAGAAAAGTGCGGAGGTTTATTTTGTTTTTTCTCTTCTTCTGTTTGCTTTTGTTTTAGTGGCAGAGAACGAGAAGATCTAGAAATAGTGGAAAAGAGATTATAAAGACTAGATGAAAAAAAAACAAAAAACACGTTGAAAGAGGAAAAAGAGAAGGAGGAAAGAGAGAGAGAGAGAGAGAGAGAGAGCGAGAGCGAGAGCGAGAGAGAGAGAGAGAGAGAGAGAGAGAGAGAGAGAGAGAGAGAGAGAGAGAGAGAGAGAGAGAGAGAGAGAGAGAAAGAGAGAGAGAGAGAGAGCGAGAGCGAGCATCATCAGAAGGGGCAGACGCGGCGAGCAGCGATGGGCAGAGGTATTATGAGCCGGTCACTCCCGCTCCGTCACGGCCAATTTGTTCTCCTTTGTTCCCTCTTCCCGATCATTTCTTTTCCCTTCCAGCTCCCACGTCATCTCATCCTCGTTTCCCCTTGTTCTCTTCGCGGCTCTTGTCTCCGTGCCCGTTCGTATCCTGCTCATAGATCATATCGTGAAAGAAAGAAGAGGAGGGAGAGAAGCTTGTATTTATGTCTCTAAAAAAATACGATCTCTGTTACTTCAATATTCGACTGCTAATTATATCGAAAGAAATGTTTTCCCCCTTACTTAAAAAATGGGAGAATTTTTTTTTTTTTTTTTTTAAGAACTCACTTTTATCTGCACTTCTCTGTCTGTCGTTGAGTGTCACAGAGCCTGAGAGCCACTTGTAGGAAACCCCCGCATTGTCCCTCAAAATTTTGGGCTTCGTTAAATTCCCTTTTTTTCCACCCATTTTCCTATCCTTTGGCGTTTTAGTGTATAGGAGACCCGCATCATTGCTGGAGAAGGGAAGGGCAAAGGGAAGGGGGAGGAGAAGGGGAAGGGGAAAAGAGGGCAGGAGGGGGGTGGGGTGAGAGGAGGGGTGCTTGTTGGGTACAATCGTTTTAATTCTTTAGGAAGATTTAGTAAAGAAAATAATAATAGTGTGTGTGTCGTTTCGTTATTTCGTGCGGGTCAGCTGCGGTGAGGGAGAAGAGGCGGGAGAGTGGGGGGGGGGGGGCGTTGTAGGCTTAGTTTATAGGCCTTAACTGGGCTTCTGGGGACTGGCCTGTACTAGTGGTCCCTCTTTACGTTTTATTTTCTAATTTCTTGATATTGGTTAGAGGAACCAACTCTCATATCGATAAGTTATGTGTTTTGACATTTATTGCCGCTTTTAACCGAGGGTCAAGTGGGATCTCGAGCAGTGCAAGCAGTCTGGTAAATTGGCTCGCGCGCGCACATCTTTACTCTCTAAGCCAAAGACGGGAGGAAATAAGATCATCTCGGCGCGCCTGCCTGCAGAAGGCACGTCGCAAGCACACTCGCCTCCATACGAATCCCTCGCACGCGGAGGCAGGGGCTTATTCTCTCTTATTCTCTCTTATTCTCTCTTATTCTCTCTATTTCTTCTGTTCCTTGTCTTCCCCGCCCCTCGACTCGCCGGCTGCTGCACCTCCTTCGCCGCGCAGAAAAGTTCGTCGGCCACATATGTTGCGCTAGTCTCGAGGCGCCTTTTATTGCAAGGCGTGGGAGTGTTGCATCCATCTGTGCAACCTCCGGGGTCTCAGCGACTTCCGGTTTGTGTGATGCAGTTGCGGAGATGCATATGACAATGTTGCTCTCGGGGTGGGTTGTGTATTTTGCGTAGGAAATACACTGCTGGGCCTCGAGGCACGCGATGCCCGCCAGGGACGTAGCCTCCGCCGCCTTGCTTGGCTTCCGCTCTAAACGCTCTTTCAAGGAAGGTCTTGCTCGGCGAGGGACCCGGGACTGATTTCCGTGAGGAGGGAAAAGACTATATGGAAATGGCGGTGCCGGGCGAGGGGAGAGGTGAAGGGGAGCGCGCGAATTGCATTTTTGACACTCCCAACGGTCAGCCATGAGAGTTAATGACTTCATTTTTGCCGTGCTGTTGTTTTTGCGACGTGTTTCCTCAGCCTTTTGGACCGTGACCGTTGGCGGGAAAAGGCGGTTTATCTCGCAGCCTTAAGGAGGACTTTGTGGTGGCTGTCGAGGGCTGCGGCGGGGGCAAGAAAGTGCCATGTCGGACTGCGCAGGGACCTCGATTGCGCTGTTTCCCCGCCTGCGCCCTGCCCGGAGGAATCTGTAATTCAATAGAATATATATTTCTTGACTACTTATCTAAACTTGGTTTATTCATTATACTTATTCACTGCATTTCATTTTCTTACTCTCCATCATAATTTCTTCATACACGATACAGTTTTCATTCCTATCCCTTCCTTATGACCTTTAGCTGTGTCTCCTTCATGCACCCCCCCTTCCCCCCTCCCCTATCCCACCTCACCCCATCCTCCCTACCTCCCCCCACCTTCCCCCTCCTCTTGCGGACACCTATACCGACTCAGCAGAATTATTCGGCTCTCGTATCGCACGCCGGTGATGACGCCTCGAGACCCACCGGTGAATCTGATGAGTAAGCTGGGTCAGCGGGGGGGGGGGGGGGGGGGCGAGGGGCGGGAGGGAAGGGGGGAGGGGAGCTGATGTTGATGTTCTAGAGATAACGGAGAGCTAGGTGTCAGATACAGGGCTGGGAGGGGGGAGGGGGGGGTGCGTTTCCATTTGCTGAGGCGCTGAGAATATTTTTTTTTAGACGCTGAGATTTTTTTTTTTTATCATCATCATAGGAGAAGAGTGTAGCCATGCATAAGTATTTGCATTTATCACTCCATCTCACACACACACACACATCCATACACGTATACATCACGATCCTCTTTGTCAAAAGGGTGCTACGAACCTTGATTGAAAAGAAATATATATCTAAATATACTTTAATCATACACAAAAGCTCACCTGCATGACGATACGACCACGGCTCCCGACATCATCAGATTACGTACATCCGAAAGATGGCGCCACATGCAGAGCGGGAGGGGTGAGGAGGGGGATGGGGGGAGGGATAGGGGGATGGGGGGAAGGGAGAAAGGGATGGAGGGAGGGACCGAGGATGGGAGGCAGAGAGGAAGGGGGAAAGGGAAAGGGAAGAGTAAGAAGGGGAGGAGAAGGAGGAGGAGGAGAGTGTTAGGAGGAGAGAGAGAGAGGGGGGGAGGAGGAGGAGGGGGAGGTGGAGGGCCCGTGGAGGGATGGGAGGAGGAGATAGAGATCCAGGAGGAAGTAGGGGGAGGGGGAGGAGGGCCCGCGAAGGGGTAGGAGGGGGAGAGAGAGGATTAAGTCTTCCGATATCAACATTCTGAGGATTAAAATATTGCAATGCCTAGCAATTACGCAACGCAAGGCTGTGAGGTCTGGTTGCCATGGCGACGGTGATGGCATGGCGTGTTGTGAAGGGATGCTTTGATTTGCATTTTTTCTCTCCTTCTTGTCTTTTATTTCGGTATCCTTCCTCTTCATTCGCTTTATTGGGCGTTTGATGCTTGTTCGATCAACAGGTGACCTTCATCGTGGCGCTTGATCGAGAGGGCAAAGGTCATCTTCCCCTCCCCCCCCTTCCTCTACCTCTCCCCCCCCCCCCCCTCCGCTTGTCCCGCAGAATACGAAATTTATTCTCCTTTTTACCGGCGATATCCCAGCCACTCAAAAAAAAAAAAAAAAAAAAAGTGATATAAAGAAAATAAGGGAAACATGAGGATTTCAATCCAATTATAAACTGTAAATACAATTTTACTTCGGAATTCCACTTCGAAACATCAGTCGCGTAACAAGCTTCCTTTCATTCGAATTTTCTTGTTTTTCGATTGTCCCTCTTTTCAATTTCCCTTTTCAATTATTTCCCCTGTCTGTTTCTCCCCCTCGTGGACTGCCGCCATCTTTTCCCCTTCTCCCTGCATCTCTATGTTTGGGCTCCGTGCATATCTTTTCTGTTGCTCTGCTCTCTTTCTCCCTGCTCTCTCTCTTTCTCCTTGCTCTCTCTCTCTCTCTCTCTCTCTCTCTCTCTCTCTCTCTCTCTCTCTCTCTCTCTCTCTCTCTCTCTCTCTCTCTCTCTCTCCCCCTCTCCCTCCCCGTCCCTTTCTCACTCTTTCCTCCCTTCCCTCCATCCTCTTCCATCCTCTTCCTCTCCCTCCCCGCAAGCGCCTTTCCCTCCTTCGCTCGCTCCGTACCTCGCCCTTCCCTGCCCCTCTCTCCCCCCCCCCCCCCTTCGCCCTGCAGAGCCGGAAGTGGGTTTATCAGTTAATCATATCGCCATTTGTATTTGATTATCGCTTCTAATGGACGCGTAATGACGTTGGCGCTATTGTTGGGGGTCACTTATTGTTTATTTCCGCGTCGCGATGTCCCCTCGCGAGGGGAGGTGTGGCAGGCGGGAGTGAGGGGAAGCGAGGGATAGACGAGGAGGCAGAGAGAGACAGAGAGGGAGAGGGAAAGGGAGCGGGAAAAGGAAAGGGAAAGGGAGGGAGAGAGAGAGAGAGAGAGAGAGAGAGAGAGAGAGAGAGAGAGAGAGAGAGAGAGAGAGAGAGAGAGAGAGAGAGAGAGAGAGAGAAAGAGAGAAGGGGAGAGAGGGAGCTGCTCAGAGTTTTAGAGAGGGAAGATAAGGAGAGAAAGAAAATCTCGAGGTGGAAATGAGGCGATGGAGGGGGAAGGGTGAGGAGGATAAGAAGAAGGAATGAGGGAGAGAGAGAGAGAGAGAGATGAACGAAAATATTGTGTATAATTACGAACATTTTTTATTATGTCTTTATTAACCTTTCATTTTGTTTATCATTTATTCCCGTACCCCTTCCGCGTCTCTCTTAATGGTTCTCTTATTAAATATATCTCTACAATACTTTACCTTCGTCTTCACAAGTCACTTGAGTTTATCGTTCTTCCGCCTCTTCCCCCTTTCTTCCCCTTTCTTCCCAATACGCGTCCCTTTTTCCTCCTCCTCCTCCATATGTCTCACCATGTCATTTCTTTCACACTCTTTCAAAAGCCGTGCATCGCCAGAACACAACCCCGTCCTAGGATCGTGTTACGCTACTTCCGCCTCAAGTTCTGGTGTGTCTCCGCGTCGTTCACCCCTTTTCTTAGGTTTTTCATTTTTTTATTTTCTTTCCTTTTTTTCCCCTGCGTATTTCGATCTCCGTGTTTGTTTGTCATTGTGTGAAGGCGTGTTAGTTTTCCGTTGTGTTCGGATGTCTTCATCGTCAGATTCGAAGCCCTTTGTTCGAACTTGACTTTGACTTGGCTTTTAAACTGACCTTCTCTCGCTTCGAAGCACCCAATCCACAATTAGTGCTAGATGAATATGTCCTTTTTATTCGAACTGTTTAGCTGTAGCTTTACTCAAAAAACAGAATGACTTTTATTCTCTCTAACTTACCAATCCTCGCCGCACATAAATAAAGACGTCCTCGGAATTCCTACCAAAAGACGTCAAAACCTCGACACATCACACTCCATGTTCCTAGCACTGACACACACACAGACTCTTCAAAGAAACCGAAGCCTTCTTCAACCAAGCCACTCCTAACGTCTCCCCCTTCTCTCTACAATCAGGAAACATAACAACCTGTCAAACATAACAAGCGGTTAGGTGGCCGCACACAATGAGAGGTTTTTGGAGGGCGCCGCAACAATACACAGGTGTCAACTCGAGTTTTTACGCTAGTTTCCCCCCCTTCTTCCCCTGTCGAACAAAAAACGAGAAGATTAGTTATGGGCATGGGTGTGGTCGAGCTTACACTTTTTTTTGTTTTATTTATTTTTAAAAGTTAATTAACAACGTTCTATTGTGAGGCTGAAGTGCTTTATCATAGTTTGTATTTCGTTTTTTAAAGAAACTGAACCGTATTTGAAATTATCTAGGCACGAAAATTGCGATATATATATATTTTTTTTTTCATGATGCGTGCTTTCCAAACGTCGCTCTTTTGCGTAATATCTCTCCCTTCATTAGCAACATCGCTATCGCCATACCCTCCTCTCCCCCTTCTCTTCCTCCCTTTTCCACCCCTTTTACATCTTTCTCCCGCAGCTCGGCCCGGTCCCTCTCTCCCTCCTCCCCCTCCGTCCCTCTTTCCCCTTGCCTTTCCCTCTTAGCT
Organism: Penaeus chinensis; assembly: GCF_019202785.1. Lineage (NCBI taxonomy): Eukaryota > Metazoa > Arthropoda > Malacostraca > Decapoda > Penaeidae > Penaeus > Penaeus chinensis. The sequence continues at coordinate 30,739,759 of NC_061827.1, read as the reverse complement.
CTCCCCTCACCCCCCCCCCTCCCCTCGTCTTTCCCTCAGCTGCGGAATGTCATCCTACCACTTTCATCTCGCATGCGCCTATCACTTTTTATCATCTTCCTCCATCTCCTTCTCCCCTTTTCACGCAGCTCCACCCACACGCTCTGCTTTCTTATCGTTATTGGGCATTTTCTCTTTTGCTTGTCGCTTGGTCGGTTTTCTATCATTGTTATTTTTTCTATGTTATTTATTTGAATATAGTTTTATTTGATTCGTCTCTTCGGTCATTCATTTGACTCATCAGGTACCTTTCTTTCTATAATCCTCTACTCCATTTTCCAGAGCCGCCAACACCCTTTCTTTCTTCTGTCTCTCCTCATGAGCACCATCATCATCGTCTCCTTCCCCCTCCTCTTCCTCCTCGGCCCCTCCTCCTTCCTCCCTTCCTTCCTTCCCCCTCCGCGGGCACATGGCACAATATTGCACGGACGACGATCTTGGCATCAGATTTCACAAGGGCTGCGTCCGAACGTCTTGGCGGAACCTTGGCTTCGCCTTCACGTTGTGTCGTTCTTTTCCGTCGTGCTCCGATTCTCTTGAGAGTGATTGATGGTTTTATACTTCCGCACTTCAAGTATGTCTCCGATTGGTGATTTTGAAAGATTGTTCTTCCTAAATGATGAGGATTTGGTGGTCTGTCCTACGTGGGGAGGGATCTCGGACGGGCCATTACGAGAGGTTTGAGAGCATTTACAGAAAAAGTGTCACGAGAGATTAAAAACTTGACAACAGATGGCACTGCTAGTTAAGGTGAGGCCCAGAATTAATGGCACATCAGAATGTCGACGGCCTGTGGCAAGATAAGAGCGAGAAACACAGCGGAGAAGTTTAAAAATCACAATAAATCAAAGGGAGAAACGTAAAAAACAGCATTGTTGAAGGAGCCTGGAGGGGGAAAAACTCGAAAAAGATATAATTGCATGTGGGGGAATCAGCGGAGAGGGAGAGAGAGAAAGAAAGAGAAAGAGAGAGAAAGAGAAAGAGGAATATAGATAGAGAGAGAAAGAGAGAGAGAGAGATAGATAGATAGATAGATAGATAGATAGACAGAGAGAGAGAGAGAACGAGAGAGAGAGAGAACTAAAGATTAGAATAGAGACATTGCACATAGAGTTGCAAATCCCAATCTTTCCATCTCCTTCCAACCCCCTCTCCCTTCCCCCTCCCTCCCTCCCCCACAACATCCGTCCCCTCGTCCAAAAAGTAGCAAAAATCCCACAACAGGCAGAATCATTAGCCGTTCTACCCCCCTCCCCTCCCTAACCCCCTCTATTCCCCTCTCCACCTTTCTGCCCTCTCCCTCCATCCCCCTTCCTACCTCTCGTCCTGTCACCTCTCCCCTTCTCTCACTCCTTCCCTCCCCTCCCCACCTCTCCCTTCCCCACCTCTCCCCTCTCCTTCTCCCCCTCTCTTCCTCTCACTCCCTCCCTCTCCTCCCCACCTCTCCCCTCTCCTTCTCCCCCTCCCTCCCTCTCCTCCTCACCTCTCTCCTTTCCTTCTCCCCCTTCCTCCCTCTCCTCCTCACCTCTCCCCTCTCCTTCTCCTCCTCCCTCTCCTCCCCTCCTCTCCCCTCTCCTTCTCCCCTTCCCTTCCTCTCACTCCCCTCCCCTCCCCTCTCCTTCTCCCCTCCCTCCCTCAAAACGTACCTCAGAAAGGGAGAAGACTCCAGTGTTAGCCTGTCTCGCACCTTCACATCTCCGACTCGTATCTGAGGGGAATCAGCTACCGGTCAATTTTTATCTTTCTCTCTGTATCTCTCTCTATACGAGGGGAAGGAAGTAGGAAGAAGGAGAGAGGTGGATAAAGGAGGGGGGAAGCAGAGGGGAAGCGGAGAAAAATGAGGGGCAAAAGGCACGGGATGGAGTGATGGGAGAGATTGTGTGTAATCAGTGAGTTAATATTATGCTGTGCTTGTGTACGGACGTCTTGTGTGTATGGATGAATGTGTGTGTGTGTGTGTGTGTGTGTGTGTGTGTGTGCGTGTGTGCGTGCGTGCGTGCGTGTGTGCGTGTGAATACGTATGTACATACCTGTTCTTGTAAGCAATGCCCTTGTAAGTCATCTCTTTACTCACACTTGAAAAGAATCTTCAGGTCCTAAGACCAGCAGTGACGACCAGGTTCTTATCCACTAATGGCCACAGCGGCGGGATAACCTGGAAGCGAGGAAGCTGGCCACTAGCTGTAATAAGTAATGGGATTTGGAGATGTTGAACAGATTTGCATAAGATTATTCCGTTTTGTCGAATTAGTCAGCAAAATGGAAAGCCTCTTTTTGATGTGATTATTGTGCGATGTTTGGAAAGTTTCGTAGACTGTTTCTCGTTTTGAAAGTGTTTTGTGTTGAATTATGATACTAGTGAGAGAGAGAGAGAGAGAGAGAGAGAGAGAGAGAGAGAGAGAGAGAGAGAGAGAGAGAGAGAGAGAGAGAGAGAGAGAGAGGGAGAGAGAAAGAGAGAGAGAGAGAATGAAGGAAAACGAGACAAAATGAGAAAGGAGAAAGAGCAAAATGAGAGATTTGAAGAAATGATGTACTAAGCTCAATTTCCCCCTGACAGGTGACACTCGCTCCTGTAGTCGGTACCGTTCTTATAATAGACACCCGAAGGGGGGGGGGGGGGTAAAGGGGTCGTCCGCCGATCGTTCATTTACATAACGAAAGGGGTAAGAGATGAATAAATAGATAGATAGATAGACAGATATAGAGAAAGAGAGAAAGAGAGAGAGGGAGAGAGAGAGAGAGAGAGTGAGAGAGAGAGAGAGAGAGAGAGAGAGAAAGAAAATGACAAGAAAAGAATGAATGATCTGAATCCGAAAAAAAAAAAAAATAAAAAAAAAAAATAAAAAAGCTATCGGAAACGAAAGAAACATTACACAACGACAGAAAATAAAATTAATAATAATTCGAACTCCATAGCCAATATATTCGAATAATTTCAGCATTTACGAAGAGTTCACATCCACGAAGTCAAATTCGCGTTCGTGTAAGTAACACCATGACTCATCAATGACGTCATAGGTATCATCACTCTTCGTGTTTATTCAATTGTAGGGCTGAATCCTGCATAAACAGCATATCATACATCAGAGAGCAAAAGAAATACTCAAGCTATTCAAATTCAAAGGGCATTGGAAGAGAAAAGAAAGGAAAGAAAAACAGAGAGGGAGAGGGAGAGTGAGAGGGAGAGAGAGTGAGAGAGGGAGAGGGAGAAGGAGAAGGAGAAGGAGAAGGAGAAGGAGAGGGAGAGAGGGAGAGAGGGAGAGAGGGAGAGATTGAGAGATTGAGAGATTGAGAGAGAGAGAGGGAGAGGGAGAGGGAGAGGGAGAGAGAGAGAGAGAGAGAGAGAGAGAGAGAGAGAGAGAGAGAGAGAGAGAGAGAGAGAGAAGGAAAGAAAAAGAGAAAGAGGAAGAGGAAGAAAATAAACACTTAACAAGATTAGCCATTATCGCCTTTGTCTGTCATTTTGTTTTTCTTCTTCTTAATCTTCTTTCTTATAGATATATCTTCTTTTTTTCCCTCGCGTCCTTTTTTGAGTTGTGGTTAAGCGATCTCATTAATCTGTGTCGTTTGTATTTCATAAACCAAAAGTTCAAAAAAATATATAAAAAAAAGGAAAGTGTAATGGCAGGAAATGATAGGCGGGCAGCTGCTGAGAAAGATATAAAAAAAATATAAAAAAAATGATAAAAACACGCACACAGAACAGCAACAACAACAACAACAACAGTAACGACGAGATAAAAAAAAAAATGGCAGACTCACCTTTGTCGACCGATGTGCAGAGATTCTATATAAGGAAAGGAAACTTCATAACCTCTTTCTTGTTGGGTTGGCTTATAAGGGAGGGAAGAAGAGAGGGAAAGGAAGGGGAAGGGAAGGGGAAGGGAAGGAGGGGGTGGAGGGAAAGATACGTTTTGCATTTCTCATTTAATTAGGATTTTTTCCCACCCCCCCGCCTGCCTCCCACACTTTAAGCCTCTCCCGCCATCCTGCCGCAGAATGCAAAAATCCGCTGTAATTCGCGCACGTCAAAATATGGTCGGTGTTAATTTTCTGCGGTGCAAAGGTTTCCCCAGACTCTTCAATTTATGGATTTTTCTCCTTATTTTTCCTCCGTGTTTTTGCCTATTTTCGCTTTCTAATTAATATCGACTATGCGAATACACGTTATATGCACAAAATATTGCTGTGTAGATTTATAAGGGTAATTCCATTATAAGCATGCTTTTAATTCTCAAACTTGCTTGAGATAAGCCGTTTAGAATTGAAATCCACGTTAGAACTCATTTGCATAAACGAATACAAGAAATTAACGGAACGGTTTTGCGCCCGTAATCCTACCCCAACAACTATCAGTCTTTTAACGAGCTTATCCTAAAAAAAAATCAGGTTTCGTTTCTCTCTTGTAAACGCCCTGGTGACTCCCAAAAATTAACCGATAAAAAAAGGCACGAAGAAGCCAGAGAATATGCAAAAAAGGAAAGGAAAAAAATCCGGAAGGAAGAATGAAAAAAAAGCGAGGGGAAAAAGGAGTAACGCGCAACCGATGGGCTAGGCGGGTTTTAAGCCGTTGTTTCGTTCGTTTGAAAATCTCGCCCAAAGTTATATCTTTGTCGACCTTAAATACTTTTTATGGTAAGAGGCTTTTGTTCCGCTGGGTTTACCATATGCTAGGGAGGAGAGTGAGGATAGATATGCAAATTCCATTCCACTGATATGGGTGTTAGTGTAGTAAATGAACGCTTTATCACAAAAATCTCTTGAGAGGCTGAGACAAACCGTCAGATTTTTTTTCTCTTCTTTGTTATTAAAATTCTAGAGATAGAAATATAGATCAACATCTATGTTTTGATTTGTATGTAAATTTTAAATCAGAATGAAAATGACAAGATTACTCCTAAAGATATATATATATACCTATATCTGTGTATCTCTCTCTCTCTCTCTCTCTCTCTCTCTCTCTCTCTATATATATATATATATATATATATAAAGCAAGAGAGAGAGAGAAAGAGAGAGAGGAAAAAGAAAAAATCGCGTAACATATAGGCCCATGTATCTCGGGCCCCACTCCCGCCGCCAGAAGACAGCTAATTGCTCTGTCCAATCACCGGCGAGCGCCTCCAACTGTCTGCAACCTTAGCCCAGCCGGGAGCCATAAATCTGAATCATTTTTGCCGATTTAAATCTGCCGGGTAACGCCACTCTATTATCCGGTTAGTGACTTCGGTATCTGAAAAGTGTGGGCCCCTGAAGCTATTAAAGAATTTGTATTATTAGTACCTTTTGTGATAACATCTTTATTGGTCTCTAAAAATAACATTCGAGAGATGCTATCCCCTGGGCGGGGAAACAGATAAGCTCCTTCCGACGCATTCTGTCCAGGCCGTAAATTAGATGAAGATATTATGCAACTGCACTTTGCCGACATGAATTACGCTGATACAGAATTGGCTTTATCAAATGGTTACGAAGCAACGCAAATGGCCAGGCGAAATTATCTCTTCTTGAGGATCTGCCAACATTTCCGTGTCAAAAGCGAGAGAAGAAACATTCGAGAGATCTAGTGCCTTTTCGACAGCAGTCATCGAGGAGGCGAAGGCAGTTACGTACCGCTAAATAATGTTACCGAAAGCAGAATGTCATACCAAGGAATGTAGCGCCGACTTCATATTCGAATAAAGCGGGTCTCATCTCGCTCGGGGATTGGTCGTAAACCTCTCATAAGAGCACGTAATCGCTTACAGTATTTGGAAAGATGGAAGCAAAACCCCGTGGAACTCCGCAGATAAGACCCGCCACAATGGAGACGCTTCGAGATCACTTTCGAGAGGGCAAGAGCAGATCCTTCAGTATAAGCCAGCTAGAACTGCAGGCCTAGGACACCCATGGAAAATAGGGGAAACGAAGAGGAATTTTGATTACGGGAAACGAGGGAGAGCAAGGAATAGCTGCCTGGTTTCGAAAACAAGGGAAAGCGAACAACTGCAGCTCCGATAAGTGAGAGGACTTAACTTATGTGTATGTGTCGGTGGCCGCCATTGCAAGGAAAGCGAATGTGGACTTTTTTGCAAGTGCTAAGTTTGTGTACACACACACACACACACACACACACACACACACACACACACACACACACACACACACACACACACACACACACACACATATACATGTGTGTGTATGAATGTATGTATATACGTGCGTATATATGTCGTATATGTATATAGGTGTACGTATGAATGTATGTATGTATATAGACAGAAATTCATAAATTCAAATAAGACAATAATGAAGACAAGCATCCCCAACTGCACTTGCATAACTGAGCCTCATTTGCAACACGGCGTTGCTCTCTCTATACCGTGCAATCTAGCGGAGAATGCAAGCAGCGTAGCGGCAGAGAGAGCGCGAGGGAGTGCTTGCGCGTGAGAAATCGTTTGTGGCTGTGCGTACGTGGCCTTATTACATGAATGAGTGTGTACGCGCATTGATGAATCGTAATGCACGAACAATGAGAGGCAAGTGCTTAAATGCGACTAATCACTCTCACGAAACAAAACAATCTCTTAATTACCGGAAGCCCTGGCAATTAGCCACGTGCTTTTTGAACGCGGCCCTCGGGCGCCCGGATCCGATTCTTGTCTCGGGATTAACATTGACTCGATTTACGGCGCTGGAAAATTGCCGGCGAAAAGGGAAGGCGAGGAGAGAGAGAGAGAGAGAGAGAGAGGGGGGGGGGGGGGGACTAAAAAGTCTCTCCTGGAAGAAGAAGGAGAAGAGAAGCGGAGGAGGAGCGTCCCTGAGACAAGGCCACGCCCACTGCTGTCTCCGCCTCCTCTCCTTTTTTCCTATTCTTCTTCAATTTCTCTCCTTCCTCCTCCTCCTCCTCCTCCTCCTCCTCCTCCTCTTCCTCCTCCCCCCCCCTCCTCCTCCTCCTCCTCCTCCTCCTCCTCCTCCTCCTCCTCCTCCTCCTCCTCCTCCTCCTCCTCCTCCTCCTCCTCCTCCTCCTCCTCCTCATCCTCCTCCTCCTCCTCCTCCTCCTCTTCCTCCAGTTCTTCAAGAGCGTCTAAAGATATCCAAGGAGTCTTCAAGAAGTTCCTTGGTAGTCTTTCCTTCCTGATCACCTCCTTAACGAAGAGAGAGGGAGGGCGGGTAGAGAGAGAGAGAGAGAGAGAGAGAGAGAGAGAGAGAGAGAGAGAGAGAGAGAGAGAGAGAGAGAGAGAGAGAGAGAGAGAGAATGAAAAGAGGAGACAACAGTGCCAAGAAGAGTGGGTAGCGCGGGCGGAGGAAGGGAGGGAGGGAGGGAGGGAGGGAGGTCACAGACCCCCCCCCCCGTCCCAGTGTCGCCGTGGAGAATAAAGGTCAAAGGACTTGATTTCAATCAGCGCAAATGGCTTCCACAAAAGGGGAGTTTGCGTAAAATGGTGTTACAAAGAGCTCGCTTGTTGGCCCTGGCACTGTGGGCAGAAAGGCTAGATCGCGGAGAGTGGCATCGCCATTGAAGACGGCCGGGACGACGAGAATGGTGGCTCCAAGGGCCATTTTTCCAATCTCGAGACAATGGCCGGCTAAAAAACTGCCATTTCCTCTTTCCGAATGTTGCATGTTGGGCCTTTTGTGAACATGCTGGTATTTCCTGCTGTGTATTGTGAAGGAATCCTTTTATTCCGTCATTTTATTTCTCTCTCTTCTTCCTTATACGGAAGAGAAGGGAACGGGATATCTGAAACAGACGCTTTTATTCCCAAAGGCAAAGTAATGGAAGTGCACATAGTTCCGTCTCTTTAAAAACAAAAAATGTATAAAAAACTCTTTTCTCTTTCGAAAAAAAGCAGAGGATTGAAGACAAAAACCCGGGCGGGGAAGAAAAAGAAACAAACGGCAGCGCAACATTTCTGCAATGGCATTCGTGCAAGGAGCAAAACTCCTCGACAGTTGTGAGAGAAGGAGAGAGCGAGGGGCAGGGCAGGGGGGAGGGGGAGTCGGGGCCGCTGTTGGGAGCCTGTGGAGGAGGAGGAGGAGGAGGAAGGGAAGGAGTGAGAGGGAGAGAAAGAGAGAGAGAGAGAGAGAGGGAGAAGGGGGTTTTCTTGCCAACTTCAAAATGGCTACAACAATGAGGCAGCTGCACAAAATGGCGACCCACATGCCTCCCTTGGCTGACAATTGTGTGCGGCGCCGGCACTGTGGGGCTTTATGGTGATGAGGCCGACGATTACGGTCAACGGTGCCACTTGAGGGAGCTAAAATAGTGGCAGCAGCGGGGCGGGTCTGACGCGGGGGAGGGGCCCAGGGAGGGGGGGGGGCACGGAAGGGGAGAGGGGGGGGTGATGCTTGGTGGTGGTTGTTAGGGTGAGCCGCAGAGGGGGGGGGGAGGAAGGGGGGGAGGAGGGAGGGGAAGGGGGGGATGGCAGTTCATTGTCATAGAGTTCAGCGTCAAAGCTCCCGTGAATATAAATGCCATTTTATGAATTCATTATATCCGAATATATTTTTAGAATAGAACACAAAGCTGATCGTGTCGAATTCGTTGTCGATCAGGATCCACGCATTCGTTTCGAAAATTATTCATTATATCAGCTGCGAGAGGAATGACACCATTTTATCAAGCCATACATTTGTCCCGAGTAATCAAACGTCACACTTTATATAGCTCAGGATTATATGCCTAATTACTTTCCACGTGGTTTCTGCAAATAAAAAGCCTTGGATTATTATTATATATTCATAAACTTACAGCCCAGCAACCAGAAACTTAACCCAGGGATAGACATATACATTATTTTTTTCCTTCCCTCTCCTAAGCCTCCCCCCCTCCCCCCTCCCCCCCCCTTCACAACCCCTTTTCGGAGACTAAAATTATCCCGAAGAATTCCCCACTTGCAGCGCCGTCTTCAGATTATCAAGAAGAGCTAAAGACCAAGAGATGCTTTTCCTTCGGTCTCCTTCACTCTTCTCTCTTCTCCCTCCTCTCTCCCCCCTCTCCCTCCTCCCTCTTTCTTTACGTCTCTCCCCATTTCCCTTCTATTTTTTTTTTTTTTTTTTTTTTTGGGGGGGGAGACGCCACGCCCTTAAATTCTTCCTTCCTTCCTTCGTTCCTTCCTCTCCCCCTATTTTCTTTCCCGTCCTCTTCCTCATTTTTTGGGAAATTTCATGCCCCTTTTTCTTAATTCCTTCTCCCTGTTCCCTCTCTTTTCTTGGGAGACGCTTTCTCTTTCCTCCTTGTACCTCCTCCTTCTCCCTTACCCTCTTCCCCCTCTTTTTTCTTACCCTCCTCCTTTTTTCTTACCCTTCTTCCCCATCTTTCTTATTCTCCTCCCCTCCTTCCTTATCCTCCTCCTCTTCCTCCTCCACCTTTCTTACCCTCCTCCCCCTACTTCCTTACCCTCCCCCTCCTCCCTCCTACCCCTCCCTCCCTCTGCACCCTAGAAACAATGGAGGTCATACTTATATTTAGTCCTGATTGAGGATCGTATTGGAAGTCATTGAACTTATCTTCCTCCCTCTAAGCAATAAGAAGGGGAGGGGAACGGAGGGGAATGTGAGGGGAGAGGAGGGGGCGGTGAGGGGGTTGCAAGTAACACTTAAGAATGGGTCTGAGAAATAAAGTGTGTGTGGGGGGGAAACTTATGACGAAAACAGAGGGGAAAGTGATTTGAAAAAAATAGGGGGGGAGAGGGGGGAGGGGGAAGGGGGGGGGAGGAAACGAAGAAGGGGGAAAGAAATAGTCATACAGAAAAATATGAAATGTGGTTAATAAAGGGTTCTATGTGACTCTGTTAATGGGCTATTTTAGTGAGTTCTCGTACGTTTATATTCCATTAACGTGCGTTGTCTAATATATTTTCCTCCCCTCTTCTACATTCATATCTTTTTTTTTATCCCTCCTTCGTTATAATTTCCCTATTCTCCCGAACTGGATTGTTCTGCGTTCTTCTGCAAGTAGTAAACGTACTATAAACTCAACCAGTAGGATTAGCTTCTTTTGGAGTGCAATGCGTCTCCTCCCTCAGCGCCCGCCCTCCGGTCCTCGTTCTCGCTCTCCCTTCCTCCCCCTTTTTTTCTCCTTCTTTATAACCTTCCATCTACGGCCCCCTTTCCATCGCGCCCAACAATAATAGTCATGAAACAGTTGGCCCTTGTTCATGACAGACATCATGTCATAATCTCATGACATACACACTCTTTTGTAGCCCTCCCCCACCCCCTTCTCCCTCCCTATGCCCCCCTCCCTTCGCCTGTCACGGCAACCCCTCTATAGCGAAACCCTGGCTAAAGCGAACGAGAAGGGAAGGGTGTGCTTAACCAGCTGGAGATCGCACCAGCTGTTCCGTCCAGCACCCCTCCCCCCCTCCACGCCCTTCCCTCTCCACCACACCTGACCACTGCGCACCCTTAGGGAGTTTTAAAGGGTAGATCCAAGGGTAGTAAGGGAGGCTGGAGGTGATGAAGGGAAGGGGGTGGAGGGGATCGAGGCTAAGGGAGGGGAGGGGGGGAGCTCCCAGGGGGATTAGACAAGGTGGTGCCAAATGAATCCCAAGATGTCGTGATTTAAGGTGAACTTGTACCCGAGGGACTTTTCTGACGAGCGAGAGAGAGAGAGAGAGAGAGAGAGAGAGAGAGAGAGAGAGAGAGAGAGAGAGAGAGAGAGAGAGAGAGAGAGAGAGAGAGAGAGAGAGAGAGAGAGAGAGAGAGAGAGAGAGAGAGAGCGAGAGAGAGAGAGAGAGAGTGAGAGAGAGAGAGAGAGAGAGAGAGAGAGAGAGAGAGAGAAGAAAGAAGAGAGAATAACGAAAAGGAGTAAATTCGAATGCCATAGTGAGACGAAAGTAAAAACATAACAAAACAAAAACAAAAAACGAGTGGATGAATATGTATGTATGATGTACGTACGTATGTATGTGCACACGTATGTAAGTGTCCACAAGTGTCATGCCTCGCCCGTATGATTTATGAATGGTTTATGCCTACCTATGCTTTTTTTCTCCTTCTCTACGCACAACCTGCTTTAAAACCCATTAGAATGTAGCCTCAATTATCTGATAAAGAAGGGCATTAAAATTCTCTCTGTCCACTTAAATTGTCGTGCAATAGATGTCCCCACCATCGCTCATTCTGATTTATTGCGGTTCTCTTTTATTCTTTTCGTTTTGTTTTCCTTATTTTCGTTTTTTTAAGACGTCTCGATTTTCCAATTGGTGACGACTTTTTTTTTCTTTTTTTTTTTAAATCTAGGCGGCGGTTTTATAAGTGATACTCAAATGTCCCAGTGATGGAAGAGGAAAAAGGAAAATGGAGTTTAAAGAGCGAAAGAGGGAATGAGAGAAGGGAAAAAAGGAAAGGAAAAAAAAAGAGAGTGACCTTTAAAGAGCGAAAAGGCCAAATGAAGGGAAAATGGAAGATAGAGAGTTAAACTTGAAAAGCGAAAGAGGGAATGATGAAAGAAAGCTAAAGAAAAAAAAAAAAGGAGAAAGCGAAAAAGGGAGAAAAAACAAAATTAAATTTAGAGAACGAAAGGCGGACAAAGCGAAAGGAGGGGAAAAGCGGGGGCGGAGAGAAAATTTTGAAGGAGCGAAGAGGGGTGTGAGAGAGAAGCGAGAAATGTAGGGAAAAGCGAGAAAGCGAATGGGCCATAAATTGTTCTCCGCGTCACCTTTCCACGAGGTCACCGATCACACCGAAAACAGATTAAGATCCTCTGCTTCACCCTCGTCTTCTCGTGTTCCCTCTTATGCCCCATCTTTATTATCTTTTTTTTCTTTATCTTTCTCCTCTTTCCCTTCTTCTTCTCTTCCTATTTCTCCCCCATCCTTCTTTCTCTTCTTCTTTTTTCTTCTGTTGCTCCTATTTTCTTTCTTCGTCTGTTTTTGTGTCTCCTCTGTCTTTGTATCTTTTTTCTTTATCTTCGTCTTCCTCTCTTCTCTTCTTCTCTTCATTTTCTGTCTCTTAGTCGTCCCCAACTTCTCCCTTTCATTTCCTTCGATATCAGTTTTTTTCATCGTTTATCTTCTCCCTCTTTCTCCTTCATTTCCTTCTCTTTCTCCTTCTTCCCATATCTCCTTACCTTCCTCTATCTCCTGTTTTCTACTTCTTCCCTTCTCTTTTTCCTCCTCCTTCTCCTTCCCTTCCTCCTTCTCCTCCAACCACTACGCCCCCACCCTCCCCTCTTCTCCTCCCCTCTCCCTTCCCCCCTTTCTCTTCTCACCCTCTCCCTATCCCCCCCGTTTCTTACCCTCACCTGGGCTCCCCTTTCATCGCCTGTCTACAAGAAATACACTTCGGAAAAGTTTTAGTAACTCTCTTTTTTACGTGTTTTTCTTTTCTCCCCACTCTGTTATCTCGTTTTTTTCTCTCTATCTCTCTCTCTCTTTCCTCGTCCTTCGCGAAAAAGCAGAGACCACAAAAAAGAGGAAGGGAAAAAAAAAGTGACGAGCACTCAAAAATCCAGATACGAAGGAGGAAAATACAATAATAGGAATAACAGTCGTGAAAACACTTCCCTTATACGTACTCTCCAGCCCCTCCCCCCCTCACCCCCCCCACATGCGCAAAGCTACTGCGCACCCATTCATAAAATAAGAAAACACAGGAGTCATTTCTGTCCCTTCCCCTCCTCCCCTCTTTCTAGTCAGTGGGGGTAGGGGAGAGGGGGAAGGGGAAGAAGAGAGGGGAGGGGAAGGTAAGGGAAGAGGGGAGAAGGGGAAGGGGAAAGGGGAGAGAGAGAGCGGGGAGGGAGGGAAGAGGAGGGGGGGAGGGGCTCGTGTTGACAATATCTCTTTGAAGAAGCTGGGCGATATGTGTTCGCTGCCGGAAGTGTAAATCATCTTTCGGCCATTGAGGCTGCGAGTCGGTGGACGCGAGACATCACAGGAATTCCGACGGCGTAATTACGTCCTCGCTGATATTCGTCGCGGCTCGAGTTCCGTCGGAGGCGATCGGGGCGCCGTCCGCCGCTTGGTTTCTGCTTGATTTCCCCTCGCGGTTCTCGGGGTCGGGGCTCCGGCGGATTGCTTGGTTACGCGCGTATGCAAGCACATATCCACATGCATGTGTATGCATTATATATATATATATATATATATATATATATATATATATATATATATTTGTATGTATGTATGTATGTATATATATATATACATATATACATATATATATATATTTATTTATTTATACATATATATTCACACACACACATACACATACATACACACGCACATGTATGTGAGTGTGTGTGTGTGTGTGTGCGTGTGTGTGTGTGTGTGTGTGCACGTGCGTGTGCGCATGGCACATATGTTTTGTAAACAATACATACACAAATATATATGTAGCGAGAAAGAGAAGGAAATTGAGAGGGCAAGAAAGAGTGAACGGAGAGCGAGAGAGAACGGAGTGAGAGAGAGACAGAGAGAGAGAGACAGAGAGAGAGGGAGAAAAAAGAGAGAGAGAGAGAGAGAGAGAGAGAGAGAGAGAGAGAGAGAGAGAGAGAGAGAGAGAGAGAGAGAGAGAGAGAGAGAGAGGGAGAGGCCCGATGCGTGACACGACGGGACAAAAATAACAGTTTGTAAGAGCAAGTCCATCACACACTCCATAGAGTCGCTGATGAAGCTGCAGCAGGTAAAGTCTTGACTGGTACGGCAGCTGGTCTATTATTAGCCAGCTGGTGACGGGGAGAGGATGGTGGGGGCAGTGGGTGGAGGAGGAGGGGGAGGAGGAGGAAGTGGAGGAGGAGGAGGCGGAGGAGGAGGAGTAAGAGAGGTAGCCTACGTTGGGGGAGCGGGAAAGGGAGAGTGAAGGAAGAGGCAGGGCAGGTAAGCGAAAGAGGGGAAGAGGAGGAGGAGAGGAGAAGTAGAGGGGGAGGAGAGGAGGAGGGGAGATGTCAGGTTCAAGGTTTATATTGGCTTTGCTTGGGGAGTGATCGTATGATCGGACTACAAGATATGACTATTTACAAGTATGCTGAGGTATTGCCGATGGTTTACGTTGATATTGAACAAATGCGCAACTCGCCATTCTGCTGTTAATTCTGGTTCCGATAGCGCGCGCTTGGCCATCACCTACCGCTGTTGTTATTATTATTTAGTCATGTATATATCTTAGTTTTAATAGCAGTGTTATATAATCTCTATATTCATTTCCGTTGGTGATATTGCCATGCGTCTTTCCAATCGCCTTTGCTGACAAGTTTTTCTCTCGTCCCCAGACTGACGATGTCGTCGAAGCGCAAGTCGCTGCCGACGAAGGTGCTCGATTCCTACAGCGACGCCAGTGAGATGCTGGTGGAGGACGCGCCTCCTCTCGTCTCCACGACCGCTGGCGACTCCGACAACTCCGCCGGCGGCTCAGAGTTCAGCTACGGCGGCTGCGACGAAGGGACCGTCGGCATGTCCCCCGCGAGGTGGTCCGACTCCGAGGTGGCGTCGGGCGACGCCAAGAGAAGCCGTCGGGAGAGTTCCGCCGACTCCGACGACCTCACGCAGCACCTGCACCCCTTCGCCAACCCCTACTTCCAGGCCCGCCTCCAGGAGGCCAGGCTCAGGCAGGAACACGACAGGCTGCTCCAGGAGGCGGCGGCTGCCAGACAACACGAACAACAGCAACAGTTGCATCATCTTCAACAGCAACAGCAACAACAACAGCAACTTCAACAACAGCAGCAACAGCATCTCCAGCAACAGCAACAGCATCTGCAGCAACAGCAGCAGCAACAGCAGCAGCAACAGCAGCAGCAACAGCAGCAGCAAGGAAGGAACTCCCTGTCCCCCCTGTCGGAGGCGGAGCGAGGAGGCATGCTGGCCAGTGCCGCCAGGAAGTCCATGGACGACGTGCTGAAGCGCCTCACCTCCAAGATGAGCCACAGCACGATCGACGACGCCGAGCGAGCCAAACGAGAACGAGAAAGGTCAGCCTCCGCGCCAGCGCTCGCGCTTTTGAGCAGATGCCGTATTGTTATTACTCGAGTAATTGTTATTGGCATATATCATCATTATGATTATTCCTCTACCCATTATTCTTACCCGCCTTCTCCCTCCACAGCAGCAAGCCCCCTGAGGGCCGCACCGCGCCCCCCAGCCCCCCCTCCTCCACCGTGCCCAGCGGCGTGCCCCCCCTGGGCGACCAGCTGGCCTCCATGTCCCAGCTGCTGAGCGCCGACCCCGAGGCCCTCCAGAGCCAGGAGAAGCGCATCACAGAGATCATCGCTCAGCTCCAGAAGCTTCGCGATTCCATCCGGCAGCACCAGCCTCAGGAGCCACAGCACGAGAAGGTAACGTACCCGATTCCTTGGCCTTCGTCACCTTTTTTCAGATTATGAAGATCGTCATTTTTTTCGCTTTTATTTTTCTGTGCTGATTTTTTTGTCATTTTTATCGACTACACGAAATAAGACGCGTCCCGTTTTCTCTACTACCAAGTATAAAAAAAACAAAAAAACTATCCTGGATGTATTCTCGATTCTGTTTCTTTCGCTAGTCTTACCTTCCTTATCTTCCTCCTCCCCCTCTCCCCTCCCTCCTAGCAACCACACCTCCTCCTCCCCCACACCCGCCCCGCCCCCTTTCCTCTCCGTGGTATTCCTCACGCAAGACAGCGGCCGGAGAAGTGGGGGGTGGGGGGGAGAAGGAGGAAGGAAAGCGGAAGGAAGGAGGGGGCAAGGAGGGAGGGATAGGGGAAAGGAGGAGGCCCAGAAGCCAATAATGGCCATTGGAAGGATCAAAGAGCAAAAGGCTCATCAGTCATTCTCTCAATCCCGACCCAAGAGTCCATCTCGGTCTGTAGTTAGTCTTTGTGGCTGTCCTCTTGCACCTGAAGAGGCTGGGGAGGCGGGGGGGGGGGGTCAGTCTGTCTGTCTCTCTCTGTCTCTGTCTCTGTCTCTGTCTCTGTCTCTCTTTCTCTCTCTCTCTCTCTCTCTCTCTCTCTCTCTCTCTCTATCTCTCTCTCTCTCTCTCTCTCTCTCTCTCTCTCTCTCTCTCTCTCTCTCTCTCTCTCTCTCTCTCTCTCTCTCTCTCTCTCTCTCTCTCTCTCTCTCTAGCTCTCTCTAGCTCTCTATCTATCTGTTTATCTATGATTTTTATCTCTTTTTATCTATATAGTTCATCGAATTTTTATCGATCTTTCTATCTATCAGTTCCATGTACTTTTCGCCATTCTTTTATCTTTCCAAGTGAAAATGCATAAAAACCGAACAATGCAATAGGTGTATAATAAACTTAAAAAAAAAAGGATAGGAGTAAACAAACAGTAATAATAAAGAGTGTACATAATAAACAGAATAAAGTGGTACATAAATAAACAAGAAATCAGACCACACGCGATAAATGTTAAAAATCCTGAATGTTAAAAAGAGAGACTCCTGTTTTCGCTCATTGTCGCTGTCGTTAACAAAACACGTTAATTTCTTTGATCAAACGTGATGAATTATGAATCAAAGGAGGTGAAAGTTCACGGTTAATTGGACGAATGTTGAAGCCAATGATCTGCGTCCTCCGTGGTGCCCCTCTTGCCCGGGGATCGTTTCATTAACATTCAGAACAAATTCGATGTGTCTGTTTGTCGAATGATTAAAATCGGTTGAATTAATAAAGTCAGCTGGAAATAATGCATAAGTGGGCGCGGTTGGAAGCGAGTTTTTTTTTTCTTTTTTTTTTCTTTTTTTTTTTCTTTTTTTTTTTTTATTGGAGTCGAAGATTGATTTTTGTTTAAGGGGAGGTGATATGTTGGATAGTTATGTTCACTCTATGTATCACTCTCTCTCTCTCTCTCTCTCTCTCTCTCTCTCTCTCTCTCTCTCTCTCTCTCTCTCTCTCTCTCTCTCTCTCTCTCTCTCAATCTCTCTCTCTCTCTCTTTATCTATCTATCAATCTATCTATATATCTATCTATCTATCTCTATCTTTCTATCTATATTCTCCCTGTCTCTCTCTCTGTCACCCACTCTCACGCACTCTTTCTCACAACATGCAACATCTAACTCTCACACGCACTCGCACTCACGCTCTCACTCGCGTCCCGCCCTCACTCATGCTCCCATTTACACCGCCAAGGTCGCCTCTTCTCTATATAAACCGCATAACCCCCTTACGCATCCCCCCCCACCCCCCACCCCCCACACTTCCCCCCTCCTTCCCTCGACCTCTCTGCCATCTTTTCCTCCATCAGTGTTCTCCCTTGCTCCTTCCTTCTTCTTATCTGGTTATCTTCCTTCTCTTCTTATCTGGTTATCTTCCTTCTCTTCTTCCTTCCCTTCTTCGTCTTGTTGCCCGTGTCTTTCCCTCCCTTCTTCTTTTGATCTCAGAGCACCTTGTTTTCCGCGGACGCTCTTACTCTGCGCAATTATGGGCGCCGCTGTTTCCTAGAATACAGTTTTCTTGGACGTTTGTGTGTGCTGTATGTCTCACTTTCTGAGTCTGTATTTATCCAGCTTTCTCTCTCTCGTTTTTTATTTCTTCGTTTCTCTTTCTCTTTCTCTCTCTCTCTTTTCGGTCTTTTCATCTCTCTCTCTCTCTCTCTCTCTCTCTCTCTCTCTCTCTCTCTCTCTCTCTCTCTCTCTCTCTCTCTCTCTCTCTCTATCTCTCTCTCTCTCTCTCTCTCTCTCTCTCTCTCTCTCTCTCTCTCTCTCTCTCTCTCTCTCTCTCTCTCTCTCTCTCCCTCTCTCTCTCTCTCTCTCTTTCTTTCTCTCTCTCTCAGCTCTGCCACCTCTCTCTCTCATCTCTCTATCTCATCACTCTTTCTCTCTCTCTCTCTCTCTCTCTCTCTCTCTCTCTCTCTCTCTCTCTCTCTCTCTCTCTCTCTCTCTCTCTCTCTCTCTCTCTCTCTCTCCCCTTCTGTTGCATTACACCCCCTCTCTTGTATTTCTTTATATCCCCCCCCCCTTTCCTTTACCCACTCTACTTCTTATGCCATTACCCCCCCCCCTCCCCCTGAGATCGCAAGTCCAATTTCTCTCGGCGTCGGACTCGTCTTCAAGGGCCTCGGGTCGCTGCAATCTCGACGTGTGGTTCCCCCGTGGCCACCGCTGCGCTCCTTCCTTATCTAACGCGGAATTGTAATAACAAAGAACGAACCAAAGAAAAAAACATAATAGAGAGAGAGAGAGAGATAAAAAATATATGAGGAAGAAGGAAAAAAGGTCTCAAGAGAAGTGGACTTGCACATTTACGTGTGTTTCTTATTCTCTTTGAAAGGCACGACAAAGGTTATTGAAATGGATTACGCGGGGAACTTAAACAATGTTACCAGGGCGGGCACACAATCCCATTATTAAAATTTCCCTTTGATCTGCCCACTTCCGGTCCGACCTGCAAATATAGGAGATTGGATCGTTTGTGGCCACAGCGCGGGCCCCACGTCGGTAAAAATGACAGGTATTTACATAATGTATTTTGTTTGATTACTTTAGTTGGTTTTGTTTATTCATGAGAGTTTTGAAAAATGTATGGAAGTTTATGTGCCAGCGATTTTTTTTTTTTTTTTTTTTTTTTTGAGAGAGAGAGAGAGTGAGCGAGGGGGACAAAAATCTAGAATGGGGGAGTCCTTATGGCGTATTATTTGGGTAGTTACATATCACGAAACTCGAAAACAGCAAACAGCTACTTTAGCCGGACAGAGAGACAGGCACCTCCCCCTCCTGCCGTTACCCCAACAGACAGACACATCTCCTCGGCTTCTTCCCCTAGACAGACACCTCCCTAGGGCCTCTTCCTCGACAGACAAACGCCTCCCCTCCTCCTTTCCCCCAAAAGGAGCACCAAGAGATACAGGCGCGTATTAAAAGACGATCCCCCGACGGCCCCCGACCGCCCCCGACCGCCCCGACCGCAGAATAAAAATGAATTAGCCTCCGCAAGGGGTTTGCAGAGGGGAGGAGGGGGAGGGGAAGGGGGAGGGAAGTCTTGTTGGGCCCCGACATAATTGACAAGAAAAACATCTTGGTGGACAAAGGGAAGAGAGGCTCTGTACACTAGGATGTGGACACCGCCTCCTTAGCGAGAGGGCGCTCCCTTGTTGCCACCTCTTCAAAAGCTCGGGGACTTTTACGAATTTACGCCATTCTCGCCGGCTTACCAAGATAGTTTTTGGGATTTTCAAGCCGCCTGCCTCTCCGCCGCCGCCGCCGCCATCGCCGCCCTCGCTGCCCGGGCGGGGGCCAGGGGGCGGGGCGGGCGGGAAAGGGGAGAGGGCGGCGAGGGTGGGTTTTCTAAGGAGTTTTGTAGGTTATGTAGCTTAAGACGATCTTCTTGAGGTCTTGTAGAGTTATCTTTTCGGGGGAGTAAATGTTTGTCCTCATGAAAAGGTTAGGTAACATTCCGAATGACACCATTCAAAGTATTACTTTCATATGGCCGAGGGACTACTTTTCGTGGAAGAAGAGAAGGGTCTCCCTCCCACTCAGGAAAGAAAAAGACGAAAAAAATCTCGAGAGTTCGCTGAACAATGTATTTTTTGTGGTACGAAATAATGATCGTTGATGATACGCTCCCCGGCGCCCGGCGCTCGGAATCGAAGGCTGCACGAGAGCGCGAAGGGCGCCCTCCCCCCCCCCCCCCGCCCCCCGCCACGCCGGGCCTTAAGCAGGGGACAATGGCGGTAACAAGCATCATTTTGTGTACAGCCGCGGGCACCTCAGCCTCCCACAATGCCACTTCATTAATAATAAAATCACGCGGGAGTGAAATCAGATTATCCCGCGGGCGGCGTCGCAGGCCGTTCCGACCTCTCCCCAGGGACTCGCTAAGGGCCGAATTGGGCCGCGATCGCCGCCCTCCGCTTCGGACAGTCTGCTCGGCGTTCCCCTCAGTTTTTTCGGGGCTTTAAGGGTTGTTCAAGAAGGAAACACCGCGCAAGACGCAGCCTCTCCCCTCTTAAATAGGATGTCTGGTTCAGCGCTCCCCTCCCCCCGCCGAGCCCGCCTTTGTTGGGCCATTGTTGACTTCAGGTTAATAGAATACAAATAATTGACGCAAGAACGGCGTTGTATCCGAGTCTTACAATTTGTTTTTATTTTTTTTTTATTTTTTTTTTTTAGGTTGATGTCATTTTTTGGAGAGTCCTTTCTCTCTCTTTCTCTCTCTCTCTCACCCCTTCTCTACTCTCGCTTTGTAACTCTTTCTCTTTTTTTTTTTTTGATATTGGATGATCCAGGGATAATAAAACCTGTGTGTATTGGTAACCGTATGTTATTGTGCCAGATTCCCAACGCGGTATTGAAGGCCAGGATTTTTTATCTTTGACAATGACAAATATAGTTGATGGTTTGATATTTTTTGTTACACACACACACACACACACACACACACACACACACACATACACACACACACACACACACACACACACACACACACACACACACACACACACACACACACACACACACAAACACAAACACAAACACAAACACACACATAAACATATATATAAAGAGAGGGGGGTTAAGGGAGTGAGTAAGAGTGAATGAGAAAGATAGAGAAAGACTGTAGAAAGAACAGAGAACATTATTTCAAAAAAGAAAATAATAATCTTGTGTAAGATCTCAAAACTCCCCCCCAACCCATCCCTTCCCCTCCACTTCCCCTCATCATCCTCTTCCCCCCCTCCTCCTTCCTCCCCCCTAGGTCTCCCTCCTCTCTCCTCCTCCCAGGTACTTCCCCTCTTTCCTCTCCTCCTGATTATCCCCTTCTTTCCTACCCCCTCTCCTTCCTCCTCCCCACCCCTTCTTCCTCGTTCGTATCCCCCCCTTCCTCCCCAGGTCCTCCCCCACCAACAACTCCTCCCTCATCTCCCCTTCCTCCCCTCCTTCCCTCCTTCCCCCTCCCCCTGCCCCTCCCCCAGGTCCCCCTCCATCTCCAGAACCTCCCTCCCTCCTCCCCTCCCTCTACCTTCCCCTCCCCCCCCCCCATCCTTCTCCGGGGCCTCGAGTCTGAATAGCGGCTTCTCTCTCACATCCCATTATTTCTGTGCCTGAACCTCCTTTTCTCTCCTCGCCCGCGTATAGTCTGGAGCAGCAATTGTCCTCTGCGTCGCTCTTGGAAAACGCCTCCTCCGCATCCTTGTCCTCTCGGCTTTTGTTTTGGAGCCCCGAGTGGAGGCTGAGGAGGAGGAGGAGGAGGGGGAGGAGGAGGAGGAGGAGGAGGAGGAGGAGGAGGAGGAGGAGGAGGAGGAGGAGGAGGAGGAGGAGGAGGAGGTGAAGGAGGGGGAGGAGGAGGAGGAGGAGGAGGAGGAGGAGGAGGAGGAGGAGGTGGAGGTGGAGGTGGAGGTGGAGGAGGAGGTGGAGGAGGAGGTGGAGGTGGAGGTGGAGGTGGAGGTGGAGGTGGAGGTGGAGGAGGAGGAGGAGGTGGAGGTGGAGGTGGAGGTGGAGGTGGAGGTGGAGGTGGAGGTGGAGGTGGAGGTGGAGGTGGAAGTTGTGGTGGAGAAGGTGGATGCAATGGAGAAAGAGGAGAGCAACCGACAGTACCTTGCTCTGTATTTATTTTATTTCCCTTTACCTTTGCTCCTCTGTAACGCGCCTTATTGTGCCCGACGATCAAAAATCATTATAGTAATGCGACGCTTGCTGCATTAAGGATAATATATTATATAATTATACAAATGACAACGGTCTTAAAACCTATCATCTGCTAATCATTCCATTATTGGTATTAATAGCATTGATGACATTATTATCAAAACGTCTTCCTTACATTTATTCTACTTCTCACAACATTCAGAGTATCTCTATTTTCAGTTTTAATTCAATGTAGAAGTTGTAACAAACGACACACATTTTTTTCATGTAATTTTACTGTCATATACTAAAGCAGGATGATTCAACTAGCGTATTCTCCTCTTATTCTCCTTGTTTTCCTTTGCCTCTAACCTCCCACAATGAAAACATACCAAAGAGACACATTATACCGAAGTATTTGTCAGTTGCCCAGCCGCTCAATGTCTCCAGAAGTGTCCGCGTATTTATCCAATCAGTGCAAGAATGGAGGCTATGGGTTTATACAGCTGTCAGCTTCTGCGTCCAAAGCGAATCTCTGACTCAGTAGTAGTTTGTTAGTGTGGCCACGTTTCGGCGCCCAGTTTAACGTTTTTTGATCTCCGGGCTTCGGAGTTTGTTCGGAAAGGGTTAAGAAGCTCCCTGGGGTCGCATCAGCCCTTCCCCTTCCTAGGCCACAAGGGGAACGGGAAAGTCTGTGCTAAGTGACAGCAAACTTACGAACTGTGGAATGTCAACAGGCAGTGCGGTAGCGGTGTTTTTATTGGCTGCATTTTCCTCCTCCCGTGTGATTGCGCCAAACAGCGTTTCATGAGAAGTAGAGGCTATTGTAGTTTTGACGGAGCTCTCGTTCATTTGCGTCTTCTGTTTGCATTGTGTGTATGTATGTGTTTGCATGTGCTTGTGTATGTGTGTATGTGTGTGTGTGTGTGTGTGTGTGTGTGTGTGTGTGTGTGTGTGTGTGTGTGTGTGTGTGTGTGTGTGTGTGTGTGTGTGTGTGTGTGTGTGTGTGTGTGTGTGTGTGTGTGTGTGTGTGTGTGTGTGTGTGTGTGTGAGTGAGTGTGTGTATGTATCCGTATGAGTGTGTGTATAAATATACAAATAAGTATTTCCTCTTCCGCCCCATCCGGCCTTTTAGAATCCTCCATTCCCCCGGGTCTTGTTTACCCGCTCTTTTTTCCCCCAAAATATATATTAAAAAAAAGAAAGAAAAAAACTCGAGAGATAAATCCTGCGTAGTTCATCCCACGAGAAGTGGGCATTATTCACCCTCCCGCGGCCCGGCATAGCTCCCGTTCCATCTCATTTCCTCCTCGCGCATTACCCTTGTCACCTCTCTTGCGTGTTTGTATTCTCTGCGGATCAATTACTTCATTTTTTCCCGCGCTGCTTTCCGCTGCCTTGGATTCTTTCCCGTCTCTTTTTTTATTTGTCAGTTTGCCTTTCGTTTTTCTTTTCTTCTATTCTTTCGTTGATCTCGTGTGCATGTCTAAGAGTGGAAGTCCTGATAGATAAATTGAATTATTATTGTTATTAATGTTGTTATTGCTGTTGTTGTTTCCTTTATCATTATTGTTAGTATCACTGCGTATGCTTTATCATTTCCCCGATCTACCGACCACCGTTTCCCGTATTTTTTTCTCCCCGACGCGCATTTCACCCAAGCGTCGCCGGGTGTTACTCCGACGCATCAAGTTACGCCTTAAAAGGAGCGCCTGCCTCGTGTGATCGTCACGACGTCGCGAAAAGACGTTTCTCTTCTCTCACGCAGGAAGAGTCACCTCTCCTCTTCCCCTCGCCCTCTTTCCTCCTCCTTGCCCCTGCCCTTGCGACCTCCTCCCCCCCTTCCCTCACCTCTGCCTGGAGACCCGCCCTCGCAGCTGTTTCCAATCGCAGAAGGCGCTAATCATTTCATATTTTATGTGTCAGTTTGGAGCTAGGTGTCGCTCCCCAAACATCCCATTTACTCTCCCTCCCTCTCTCTCTCTTCTCCTTTCTCTCCCCCTCCCCCCTCTCCCCCCTGCTCCCCCCTCGTTTCACCTTTCCCACCGGGGCGATGAAAAAGGGGAAAATGGTAAACTTCCGAAGTTTTTTTAATGTTTATCTTAAGTCTAGTGTAGGCCTAGGCAAACTCTACTCGGTTTATTAGACTGCTTGGATCGCTCTCTCTCTCTCTCTCTCTCTCTCTCTCTCTCTCTCTCTCTCTATATATATATATATATATATATATATATATATATATATATATATATATATATTTAAAACACACACACACACACACACACACACACACACACACACACACACACACACACACACACACACACACACACACACACACACACACACACACACACACACATTCCCTTTTTAACTGCCAAGCATTTTTTCGTTGTTGTTCTTACTATTTTTTCGAACCCTTTTCTGTCAGTATATCATATTGGTTTCTGTCAGCTTGTAATAATGAATCTGACTGATTGGGGAGATGGGAACACAAATAAAAGTAGCATCTGTACATAGCTCTGTGTATGTATAGGTGTTTATATATATGTGTGTGTGTGTGTGTGTGTGTGTGTGTGTGTGTGTGTGTGTGTGTGTGTGTGTGTGTGTGTGTGTGTGTGTGTGTGTCTTTCTTTCTGCCTGTATGTCTATCTATCTATATTTATGTATGTATATGTGTGTGTGAATGTGTAAACACATTTGCTTTTTTTATATATATATCCATATTATTGTCTATTTAACTGTCTATCAGACTATGTAACTGCCTATATGTCACTTCATCTAACTGTCCGTCTATCTATCTATTTATACTTATGTATATATGTATATGCATATAGTATTTTGTAAACCACACGGCCACACGCAAATCCCCCCCCCCCCCCGCGCCGCTGGTTCTCAAAAGCAACTCCATTAACTCCCCGGAAATCCCCCCCTCCCCACCCCCCCACCCTGATCTTCCCCTCCCCCCCTCCCCCCCCCCCCCTCCCCCCCTCCTGCCTAACGGTGAGTAATCCCCCTCTTGAGAATTTTTGCATATTTCCGCACAAAATATACGACCCCTGTGTGACCCGTTTCTATCGCTTCTTCGGGAAATCCTTTCCCGCCCGATCAGCGAACTGTTTATCGTATTTATTTAACTCGAGGGAGGGGGGGGGGGGGGGAGGATTACGGGTATATTTTCTTATTTTTATAATTTTCGCTTTTTCGCCGGTCTTTTTTTTTTTTTTTTACCCTAGTTTGGATTTTTAATTGGATGATTAGCGATAGGAAAGACGCGTAAATGAATTCAAAATAATGTCGGTTTCCCAACCCTGAAATACGAGATGTTGTTTGCATCAGGGAACTCAATACCTCCACCCCCCTCCCCCCCATCCACCCTTTAGCCCCATACCCCCTTCTCCCCCTTCTCCCCCTCTCTCGGTCCTTAAGGATGTAAGGATAAGGAAATAAGTAACGAACTTTATGGACATTTTTTACGCCAAAATTAAGTGAGTGGCGAAAATGGGGAGGGAGAAGGGATGGGAGAGTAGTTTTTTAAGCGTTTTTTTTTTTCTTTTATATATTTCGTTTATGCAATGCTGAAAATAGAGAGAACCAATGAGAGAGAGAGAGAGGGGAGAGAAGGAACGAGTGAGAGAGAGAGAGAGAGAGAGAGAGAGAGAGAGAGAGAGAGAGAGAGAGAGAGAGAGAGAGAGAGAGAGAGAGAGAGAGAGAGAGAGATTGACACTGACAGCTAGATAGACAAATCGAGAAAGAGAGAAAGTAAAGCGAATATAATTACATGCATATAATCAAATTCAGAATAATACGGACGAAGAGGGTCTGAACCCACTCCCCGCACCCCGGGCCGTTCTCGCAGTGATACACGGAGATGCGAATATTTAGGGGTTTTTGGTGGCCGGGAGTTTGTTTACTCTGCAGTATTTATAAATTTTGAGCTAAGTTTGAGGGCTTCGGCGTCTCCCGAGCGCGGACTTGTCCCCGCGCCATTTCGAGGGCTCCGAATTGGGGATTTATAGCGCTTGGGTGTCGGGCAGCGCTGATGAACGCCGTGCAGTGATGTGCTCCCGAATATGCACATCGCGCGTCCACCTTATATCTATCCGTCTATCTGTTTGGGTGTTTAAAAATATCGACTTAAACACGCGTGCGCCTTTCGTGAAACAATCTTACAGTGTAGAGTTTCGCAACGGCTCCCGGAATCACCGCGAGCATCGTAGGAGTAACATCCGATCCTTCACAAGCGAACCGAATCCTGTTTACGATGCAAATTCGATGCGTCGGAGCCGTAAATGTCAGAGCGGGCGTTCGTCTCTCTTATTGAGTGTCGCCAACTTCCTATTGGCAAAAATCTTAGTGATTTAAGACCCGCCTCGTTTATTGTAGATCCCTCTTTCACATTTCAACTGCCGGCTATTAGCTGTCTTTAGAGGTGGATGCTGTTTCGCTCGCTTTTACGACGAGGTTCGAGCTCTCAGGGGGAGCCGGTGGTGGAGAGGAATGCTTGTTTAGCCGATTATCACAATGTACCAGCCGGACAGCAATAGATACAGACAGAAGTTATGAGACTAATTCATGTGTCTTCCTTAGATAGATAGATAAATATATCTAGCTAGGAGTTTGATAGATAGACAGTAACATTCAAACGTAGATAAATCAGTATATAAGCGATGAGACAGATAGATAGATAGATAGATAAACGGATAGATACATATTGTGCATATGTATGGGTATGAGAGAGAGAGAGAGAGAGAGAGAGAGAGAGAGAGAGAGAGAGAGAGAGAGAGAGAGAGAGAGAGAGAGAGAGAGAGAGAGAGAGAGAGAAAGAGAGAGAGAGAGAAAGAGAGAGAGAGAGAAAAGGAGTGAGAGAGAGAGAGAGAGTGAGAGAGAGAGAGAGAGAGAGAGAGAGAGAGAGAGAGAGAGAGAGAGAGAGAGAGAGAGAGAGAGAGAGAGGGGAGTGGAATGAGGAGTAGTAAGTTCGTAAGTATGTCTGCGTGCGTGCGTGCGTGCGTGTGTGGTGAGTTGTGGGGTGAGTAAGGGCCATGACACGTGAGTGGGTTCGCCTTTGCCAAGATAATATGACAGGTGAGACACTTTACACCTTAATGTTATACACTGATGTTTTAACTCGAATACTGACGTACGGTCACACCTATATTGTGTACTTAATATAGACTACAAGTATAAATAAAGAAATGCACAAATTATCACCCCACAGATATATATATATATATATATATATATATATATATATATAGTATATAAATATAAATATATATATACTTATATATATAGATATATATTATATATAGTATATAAATATAAATATATATATATACTTATATATATATTATATATAGTATATAAATATAAATATATATATACTTATATATATATATATATATATATATATATATATATATATATATATTTATATATATGTGTGTGTGTGTGTGTGTGTGTGTGTGTGTGTGTGTGTGTGTGTGTGTGTGTGTGTGTGTGTGTGTGTGTATGTGTGTGTGTACTGTAGATCGAAAGGCATTTAGGTATGCTAGACTGATAGATATGTTGACAGACATAGTGTATGTGAGCATAAAAATACAAGCGTCGATATTCTCAGAAATGTAAATACGAAGGGGAAGGAATCCATCATCCTCAGCTATTTCAAATAATTTGAAAGACAGCTGAAAGTAAGTTTCCAAGAATGAAGGGCCCGTGTGTCGCCATGTGTGACACGCAAACACATACACATACACACACACACACACACACACACACACACACACACACACACACACACACACACACACACACACACACACACACACACACACACGCACACACACGCACACACGTACACGTATGTCCACGCGTTCTTCCGGCCGAGGGATCTCCGTCCTAATCATAACATTCCAATCACTGGTTCCCCAATCACGCCAGATGAAATTCTCGCAGACCTCATACTTCTATCGGAGATTGACCTGTCGCGTCCGATCTGTGGCCGGGATAAGACGCGAGATGAGAGCAGATGACGTATCTCTGGGAGGCTGGAGAGGGAAACGAGCCTATCTGGTGGCGGGAAGCGATGGCGACCGCGCGTCAAAGGTTTCGTCCGGACCGCTGCATATTTTACGTTTGAAATTGTCTGCGTTCGGATTCGAGGAATTTGACTAGTCGGGTATTATTACCTTTTCTTTTTTTCTCTTCTCTTGAAACGAAATTTGTTGTGTTGGCTTGGCTTTTATTTAGTTATATCCAAGTCTGACATGGGGGGGGAGGGGAGCTTATCATGTGTCACGTCAGAATATATATAAATATATTATATATTTTTTTTTGTGTGTGTACATGTTCCCATTTTACGTCTTTTTATGTGCTTTGTATTAGTTACAAAAAAATATTTATGTATCTGTCTTATCACATTTCTTTATAGACATTTTTTTCTCCTCTTGAAGTATATTAGGCCGCTTTTATATCTGAAGATAAAATTTAGCTTTGATCCCACTGGCTTTGAAATGTGAAATATTAGCGTTACGACAATCTTGCCGACTTTCTGACATAAATCCAATAGATTTCCAATACTACGCATGACGGAGCAATGGCACCCACGATCTGACATTTATGTGAGGCTCAGAAAGGCCGATTCCTCCTGCTACAAATTGGCGTTCGCAGTACCGCGGTCAGACGGAAGGAGATGAATCCGGATGCACCAATCCAGGGCGCTACGAAAACGCTATTTATGAACCATTTGCGGAAATGAAACTGTGGATTTTACGCGGCCGTTTAATGTCCTTTTTTTTCGTTGGTTGAGTGATTGGCTCTGGTCGACCGATGATTCGAGAAGCGGGAGAGTGAGGCTAGTTCTAAATGGCGCTGGAAATCTAGCACTTGTTATAAGGATTATTTTTTTTCTTCCCTCTCATCACGCAGCTGTTCTCCCCAAAACACTTGTGTGTACGAATGCTATAATTGGATATCGCTACATATTCGTAAAAGAAGATGAATAGATAGATAAAGACACACCTCCACAAGCTGCGAGTTCAAGGCTGTAAAAGGCCAGAAAGTTGAGGAAAGGAAATCAGGCAAGAATATGTATTGAAATGGTTCCTCATGGCGGTCGAAGGTCTTCTGTACGAATGTAACGTTGGGGAATATAACATTTATTTTTTGTTAGGCTGTCTTTCCACGTTCACCTCTCTCATCCTTTATCTTACCCCCTTCCCCCACCTCTCGCTGCCGGTTACGGAGAGCACAAACGGATGCAGAGCCGGATAATGGTCGGTAGGGAGGCTGGTGCCAGGTCGGTAGCCCTCTAATCTCATGCGACACTCATACCCCTCTCCCCTCTCCCCCCAATGCTCCCCTTGCCCCTTCTATCCCTTCTCTCACCTCCCCCTCTCTACTCTCTGCCCCTTCTCTCCCCTCTCCCCCCCCCCTCCCTTCCTCGGGAGTCAAGTGTCTAGCGGGGTATTTAAAGTCTCCAAATTTGCATAATGTTGGTATGCCATTTTAGTGTGCTCAGGGGGAGGGGTGTGAGGGGATGGGGGAGCAGGAGGAGGAGGGAGAAAGGAGGGTTAGAAGGGGGGCGCTTGTGTGCCTTGTCGAATATATTATTTTTATGTAACTCCGTAATAGTCATTAACGTTCTAGACGACACCTAAGGTACGTGGTGGGAGAATTCTCACTGTCTCTCTCTCTCTCTGTCTCTCTCTCTCTCTCTCTCTCTCTCTCTCTCTCTCTCTCTCTCTCTCTCTCTCTCTCTCTCTCTCTCATATATATATATATATATATGTGTGTGTGTGTGTGTGTGTGTGTGTGTATGTGTGCGTGCGTGTGTGTGTCCTTATCTCTCCCCTCTCCTATCCTCCCCTCCCCCTCCCCCCCCCTCTCAATTCCATATGGGATCATGATTACGTCATCATTACGCCTCTCTCCGCGCCCCTCGTCACCGGATTATCGTTCGGCCAAACATGATTATGTCAGTCGATCATTCACGAACGCCCCCGGATTCATGTGGATTACTTCGCCACGTGTGTTGCGGGAACAGCTCGCCGCAAGTGTTATCAGATAAGCTGTAATGATCGAGGACGTTGCTGATCCGCTCGTTAGATTGTTATTAATGGGGTGGTTGGCTCGTTTGCTCGTTTGTGTTTGTGTGTTTGTGTGTGTGTGTGTGTGTGTGTGTGTGTGTGTGTGTGTGTGTGTGTGTGTGTGTGTGTGTGTGTGTGTGTGTGTGTGTGTGTGATTATTTTTGTTTTTGCTTACGGCGTTATTCGCTTTGGCTTCGTTACTGACAGTGTTACATATATGGTATAATTGACAATAATGATAATGGCGATTATATATTAATAATGATATTATTACTTCTAATACTATTGATAGGATGATGATTGGTGATGGTTATGGTGTAAAAATTATTATCACTGTTATGGTGATGAGAATAGTTAATAATAATAATTATAATAACTGGAATAATAATAACGATAATGATAATTATTAGTATCATTATTATTATTGCATTATCGTCATTGTCACCATCATGAACATCATCATATTTGTCATTATGATGATGTCTTTGCTGCAATGATGACCACACCACCACCATCAGCATCACCATCATCATCATCATCACCTCTAACAATAATTTCCACGCCCTTGCGCTCCGAAAGCTAAAATGAATTTATGAAATTTCTCATGATCTCCCGTTGCAACACTGCCTCTCGCGCCCACTGTCTCCCGCGCGTCCTTGACAAGCGACAAGGAACAAGCACACGTAATCTCTCCGTTCCGAGGACTCATTTTTGCTTACCACCGCCAGACATAGTGAATGGTGAGTAACAAGCACGTCAGATCGTGATTGCACGAGTGTTGCATCTTGCAAGGAGAAATGGAGTAAGGGTGAGGGATAGGGATTGAGGTAGGGAGATTGAGAGGGAGAGGGAGAGGGAGAGGGAGAGGGAGAGGGAGAGGGAGAAGAAGAGGGAGAGGGAGAAAGGATAGGAAAGGGCGAAGGAACAGAAGAAGGAGAAGGAGAGGCAGAAAGAAAAAGAAAACGATATATATATAGAGAGAGAATACAACTGATACAGTTAATACGATGTTAATATTAACACCAATGATAATAATATCTACTACAACTACTACATCAACATCACCATCGACACACCAGTATACCCCCCCCCCCCCCCCTCGAATCCGACAGAAATGACACGAGAGCCACGAGGCCGCTGGGATTCGCAGATGTGCTCCTGGGTATAGCAGCACCTGGGCAAATGTTCCGTGTGGGAGGGGGAGGGGAGGGGGGGCGGGCAGGAAAGGGTGGGGGTGAGGGTGGGGGTTGGGCTGACGAAAGAGATGTGGTAAATTAATAAAAGATGTTTGCGTGTGTGGATTAAGCTTTTTTTGTGTGTGTGTGTGTTTATTTTATTTCTCGTTTCTTAATTTTTTTCTTCTTTTTTTTTTTTTTTTTTACCCAGGGTGTCTAATGCTTAAGCTTGTACATTGTTCAGACGAAGAGATGTGAGAATGAAAGAAAGAACGCAATAAATCGCATTCATTAAGTTATAAAAGACTTCTTCTTCTTCTCTTCTTTCATCTCCCTCTCTACTCCTTCCCCCTCTTCCTCGTCCTCGTCCTTCCTTCCCGTCAGCTTCCCCATTCAACTCTTAATAAGCCCTTCCTTCCATCCCTCAAACCTGTTGACCTTCCGACCTGTGCGTGCTGGGGTTATGAGGGGAGGAGGCGAGGACAGAAGGAGGGGAGAAGGAGGAAGAGGGGAGGAAGAGGGGAAGGGAGGGGAAGGAAGAACGCTGGAGGTCAGGTCGCCTTTGCGCCTTCGACAGGTCTCACACGAACTCCAAAACGCCCATTTCCGCCCGCAACGTCACCACCCAAAATAATACACTTGACACCACGTGGGCTGGGTATGGGGCGGGGTGGGGGGTGACGGGGTATGGGGTAGGGGAAGGGGTGGGAAGAGGACCGGATAGACTTCTTCAGAATCTTGTTATCTCCCCTCCACCCCCCACCCCCACCCACCACCACCCACCCACTCAGCACCCACGCATAAGAAAGCTACTTGTCCTCCTGTTCAGTAATGTGGACGCAGGTATTTTCACTGCGTCTCGTCCGTGTCGCGAAGAACAGCGTCGAGATGGGATTTGGCAGGTGGCTTCTCCGAGTCTTCAAACATCTCTGTACTCGTTGATGGAAAGGAAATTAAGTCGGGTGAACATTTTTGTAAACAGCGCCGGAATGCAGGGCTGTGCGGCGGGGGTGGGGTAGGGGGGAGAAGCCACCGTTATGATCGGAAGTCAAATTCGGGAAATACTAGTCTACGGGAACCCAGCATGGTTCCTTTCACTTTAGTTTTTTCTTATATTATTTTCTTTCTTTTTTTCCCAAGTTGACTGAAGCATCTTATTTTCCGTTTCGTCTTACGGCTTGTTATCAGGAGTTTGTTTATATAATCAAGTATCCGAGAGACGTTATTTACACACACGTAAAAGCCTAGGAGATCTTTCCCGGCTGTTCATCTGGCGCGCCTGTCACCGGCGGACGACAGGCGCGCCTAATGGACCAGTGAGAAGAAAGTATTGATGTGGTTCTGTCTGCTCATTGGCTGAGCACGGGACTTTCGCTCATAACCCGCGTGGTGTAGAATGGGTTGCCTGTGGAGCCAATTTTTGATGCACGCGTAAGTATTCCCCTGGTTGACTTTACAAAACAATAATGTACTCTGGCACACTCGTAAGTCTGGCTTAAATTTAAAGAAATGACATGGACAACACGTGGATAGGGAGCCAAGAGGGGGGTTATACAACGATTAGATAGAACACGGGGGAAGAGGTAGCGGGTTCAAAACAAGTCCCCGTGAGTCACAGTGCGAGAGGCATATTGTAAGTCTCTCCCCCTCGCTCAGGTATTTGGAACTTATTAACTCAAATATGGAATTTTGTTGGCCCCCTCGCGAGAAGCACGTGACACGCCAGCATTTCCCCTCGAACCTGTTGTTCAGCCTGCTAAGTGAGGTAACAGCGCTTTCGGCTCTGACAGAAACTAGACATTTTGTAAAGTAAGGGTCTCGACAGTTTTATTTTAAAAGTGTTACTTCATTAGTTAGATGTGTAACAGAACCTGAAATATTTCAAAGTTCTACGACAGGCGCGGTGCACAGTCACAGCTCAACTGCACTGGAATACGTGCACCATCCTTCCGCCTTTCACATATAAGTGATTATTAGGCTGAACACATCATCAAGATCCTGTCATGGGGACATCATGACTCGGTGTTTTGCCAAGCAACGTCTGGCAACATAGGAGCTGCTTACATCCTGCCGACGTATCACTAATAAGGCTAATTTATCCTTAAGGTGGTCTGTAAATGGCAGAAAAATATATGACTTTAAAGACCTGCGTTGGCAGAGCAGGTTGAGGGGGAGAGGGGGGAGAGGGAGGAGGTGTTCACACATAGTTCAAACGAGAATTCGGAGGTGGACATTTGTAGGAACGTTCCCAAGTAGACAAGTTTGCATCTATTCTGCGTGCGTGCGTGGCTTCCGAGCGGGGCGGGAAGATGACTGAAATATCGATAACTTGGGGTGTTGTGCAAGAATTTTATTTTTTTCCTTTTCCTCCTCGTCTTGATTAGTATTTGTCTCTCTGGTCCGATTTTTTTTTGCGGGAGAGATGAGGCTTCTTGCTGCTTTGCCTCCTTTGATACATTCCTCCGTCTGTTTTCCTCTTTCCACTTCTAACCCAGCTTCTCTCGTCTGATATCCTCTCTCTCTCACTCTCTCTCTCTCTCTCTCTCTCTCTCTCTCTCTCTCTCTCTCTCATTCTTCCTCTCCTTCTTCTTCTTCTCCTCCTCCTCCTCCTCCTCCTCCTCCTCCTCCTCCTCCTCCTCCTCCTCCTCCTCCTCCTCCTCCTCCTCCTCCTCCTCCTCCTCCTCCTTCTCTTTATCCCTATCCTTATCTTTCTCTTTCTCCTTTTCTCTCTCCCTTTTCCTCTTCTAGCCAACTTCCCCTCTCCTTCCTCCTCCTCGAACCGAATCAAGATACAAACGCGGTCCTGCAGAAGCGCCAACGCCATGAGACAGAGGCAATGGTCGCCGCCGCAGCCATAGCAGTCCATCACATCGCGGGGAAAAGGTCCGTTTAAATGTAAACAGGAAAGCCAAGGACACAAAAACACCTCGGTCGCCTCTCCCTCACCCCCCGCGTCTTCCCGTCATAAACGTTTGCAAGCACTTTTGAAAATTATTTTGGAAACTATCGAGCGCCCCGAGTATGATAATAAAGTGCCTCGTTGCGGACGTTGCAGCCCCGGGCCAGGAATGCTAACTGCTAGTTATCACCCATTTATAGCAATTACTCCCATTCATCCCCATTACACCTGCCCATCCCGCTAGCAGAGTTAATTTCCTGTCATCTACTAATGGCTCCGAGGCTCTGCTGCAGAACTGGAGCCGGAATGTTAAGGAGAGCGGGATTCCTGATAGCTTCTTGAGTGAGCGCGGGACAGCCAGGAATTAACGGGTGCTTTACGAGACTGGAATTGCTGCCTGGAGGAGTCTCTCTCTCTCTCTCTTGCCCTCTCTCTCTTTCTCTCTCCTTGCTCTCTCTCTCTCTTAGTCTTTCTCCTTTTCTCTTCCTCCCAACTCCCCTTCTCCCTCTCCCTCTCCCTCTCCCTCTCCCTCTCCCTCTCCCTCTCCCTCTCCCTCTCCCTCTCCCTCTCCCTCTCCCTCTCCCTCTCCCTCTCCCTCTTCCTCTTCCTCTTCCTCCCCCTTCTCTACAAATCCATACTTACCACGCGAAGTTCCGAACACCCAACAAGCGATACTTATCACACGATTTGTGATATCAGAAACTAACACATACGCATAAAGACACGCCCGCGGCTCCGTCAAAGGTGCGGCTGCTACGTATCGGCGATCTTTCAAAGAGCTTCACGTCCTAAGCCGCTCCCCCTCTCCTCCCCCCTCCCCTTTGCGTGGTGTGCGTTGCAGCTTCTCTTGCAACGACGGGGCGGGGTCCAAGTCTGTTCTTCGTAGGATGAACATTGTTGCGAAAACCTTTCTTGGTCCAGTTGTTGAAGTTGCTGTAGTTTTTGTTATTATCATTATTTCCATTATCTTTATCTTCATGTCCGTCGTTGTCGTCGTCTTCGCCAAAGTTATCTCGAAATCCGAGTGAATTGGGCGATGCTGAAGGCCCTTTGTCGGAATGATAAGATGACCCTGATTGAGTCTGATTGATTTACGACATGGAAACAAGGTGAAAGTATGCGCTATGATATATGTATGACATGGCTAAAAGAATTTCAAGAATATAACTACAATATAACTAACGATAACAACGCATAATGAGAGACTAAGGGCCGGACGTAACCAGCCATGTGACATTCCTCCATGTTGTTGCTTCCTTCGACCCGATGACTATACCAATTCTTTTCCTTTACACCGGAAGTTCAAATCCCAGTATTTATTGCAAGAAAACGGTATGCAAATTAGGCGACAAACTGTTGTGGTTGACCAGGATGTGAAGGACAAAAGAGCTTCTTAGGCGTGCTGACGTCAGCTGTATTGTGGGTTTCCGTTGCTGGCTGTGAATGTGAGGTCGAGATTAAGATTATACTCTCGCGTGTCGGTGCATAGAGGGCGTTTATAATTGCTAAGACATTAAGAAAAAAGTCTTGACGTGCGCGATAAAAGATGAGAAATAAGACATAGGTCGCGGGTTGGTGCCGTCGACCGAAAGGATCGCCTCGCGCTACGGATAAAAGCGACTTACCATTGCATTCTGTAGTCGATTCCGGGCATTCTCCTCGTCGCAATCGCTTCGACCTGCTTTGACCTGACCTCCTTCATCATACCGCGGCTCCTTTCACCTGTCACATTCCCACAGGACGAGTTCTGTCACCTTCTCTGACCTCGCTGTGACTTGGCTTCCGAATTCCATCAGGCACTCGAGATTCCTCCGAGTGACCTCCCAGGAAGGAAATGTGGTGCCCCGTCCGTGTGACCTAAGATGACCTGTGCTATTAAATGATGACCCGCGGTCAGCTAATTTGGATCTCAGGGGTGTTGGGTTACAGCAATGTGGGCTTAAGAGTTTATTCTTGTCAGCTCCTGTGACATTCTCAGGAGTGTCGGTGACTCTTTACTAATATCGATTTCTTTCGAATAAGCGTGAGAAAAAGAGGCGGATCGAAAGAAGGAGGGACGGGAGAAGATATATATATATATATATATATATATATATATATTTATATATAGACAGAGAGAGGGAGAGAGAGAGAGAGAGAGAGAGAGAGAGAGAGAGAGAGAGAGAGAGAGAGAGAGAGAGAGAGAGAGAGAGATAGAGAGAGAGAGAGAGAGATAGAGAGAGAGAGAGAGAGAGAGAGAGAGATAGAGAGAGAGAGAGAGAGAGAGTGAGAGAGTGAGAGAGAGAGAGAGAGAGAGAGAGAGAGGATGAAAAATTCGAGAGAAAAACATTTGACGAGATCCCTGCCAAGCCGTATATGAGCCATAATTCCCAGCTCCTCCAAAAGCTCTTGTCTCGTAATCTGCCTGTAGTTTCTGATAATGAGTCCCGGGTCATTTCTCTTAGTAAGTTCCCTAAGTTGGGTCGTTACACTCGACCCCTCGGAGAGCTAGGGTCATTAGTGGAATCATTAATTATGCTCTTGTTCAGGTAAGGTTGTATGTGTGTGTACATGGCTCAACACGAGATTTGATATAAGTTTATTCTCGTCATAATCTTCCTCGCCAGAGGGAAAGGACATTCAAAAGTAAACTTGAGACCGGTCTAAACAACAATCAAATCATCTTGCGGAGCCGTGAGCCGTTTCCAAAGGCCTGCGCCGTGTCCTTGAGGCGTTCCACATCCTTATCTGCCTCCCGGGGGATGCGTCAGTGTCTCCTCCGATCTTCCGCCGCCCCTTCGCCGCGCGGCCGTGTCTCGCATCCATCATTACGGCGCTAAGCAGCATCCCGACACCTCTTCTGCTCCGAGCGCCTCTCGGCGGATCTTCCTGTAAGAGGAGCAGGTTGGTATGCGAAGACCGGCGACGGCGAACTCCTCCGGCCGCGCGCCCGAAGGGACCCGCCTGTCAGAGCCGTGACCAAGCCGACGCCTGAGGTGTCAACCGCACCACCAGAAGGGAAGGGGAGCTAGGGGGAGGGCGCGAGGGGAGGGCGGGGGCAGCCACCACCTACCAAATTGTGATCGACACTCTCGGGTCCCAACCATCGTCAAGGACCCTAGGGGGACTTTGGGCTCTCTGACTGGGGGAATTAAGGGCGGGAATGGCGGGATAATAGGGTTAAAGAGGGGAGCAGTTTGTTCCCAAGGGCAGCTTTTGTTGTTAATGACGGAAGTAACAGGCTTGACATCATTAGCTCGAGTGGAATAATAAATGGATCGCCGAGTTGCACGCTGGTCTGACTTCTTGTCTCTCGTCTAAGAGTTTCCCTCGACTTACTTACGCTCATTATGTCACGTCGTCTGTTCGTTCTCGTCTTCGCCTGCCTTGTCCTTTTCTTCTTTTCTCTTTCATCTCTCTCGCCTCTCTTTCTTTAGCCTATTCACTATTTTTAAAATGCTGGAAGATGATGTTTATAGTTTTGATATGACTTCTTATTAATATCAGTTTATCGCCGCCATGTTTATCTTTTCTCTTCTGCTCCCCTCTTCTTCTTTTTTTCATTCTCATCAGTATTCACAATATTCCTCTCCATTTTCCTTTCCATTCTTCTCTTCCTCTCCATCCACCTCGTCCACCAATCGCGAAAACTAACTAAAGGAAGCTTATCCACCCCTTTCCTTATCTTTCTGTTCCTCTTCCACTTCCTCTCCTTCTCCCTCTCCCACTTCCTCTTCCTTCCATCTCTCAAGGACTTAGGAGAAGAAGCGGAAGGGACGGGATGGGGGGGGGGGGGGGGGGGATTTGGTCCTTGTGAAGCTATTTATGCCTCCTTCTGTCCCATCTCCCGGGCGGCTGAAATGTCACGTTTTGGGCATCTCGAGGAGTACCGAGAAGAAAGGAACTTGTACATGACTATCTTGTGGAGCTGCTGAATAGGTCGAGGCATAATGCAATTAGCACACGCCTCTGTCTCTGTCTCTGCCTCAGTCTCTCTCTCTCTCTCTCTCTCTCTCTCTCTCTCTCTCTCTCTCTCTCTCTCTCTCTCTCTCTCTCTCTCTCTCTCTCTCTCTCTCTCTCTCTCTCTCTCACGCACACACACACACTCTTTTTATACCTAAGACTCCGTCTGTCTCAGTGTCTTTCTCTCTGTCTCATCTTCAGTCTCCCGTCCTGTGTCTCTTATCTCTTTCTTTTCTTTTCGTATTTCCTCGGTCTCTCTCTCTGTCTCCCGCGATCTCTCATTGTTCGGTGGGTTTACTTGGCTTCTCTCTCAACGCGCGTGCTTGTGCTTGCGTCGGAGTGTGAGTGAGTGTGAGGGCGTTTGTTGTGTGTTCGTTGCTAGTGTACAAATCTGCCCTCCCTCCTTCCCTCTCTGTCTGTCTGTCTCTCTGTCTGTCTTTCTGTCTCTCTCTCTCTCTCTCTCTCTCTCTCTCTCTCTCTCTCTCTCTCTCTCTCTCTCTCTCTCTCTCTCTCTCTCTCTCTCTCTCTCTCTCTCATACCCTGCGTTCCTCCCTACTAACAAACCTCCCTTCTCCTTCCTTCCCTCCTTCCCCCCCTACCCTCCCTCCCCCCTCCCTTCTCCAATCTCCTTTCCCCGCTTCCCACCCCTTTTTCTTTTCTCCATTCCTCCTTCTCTCTCTCTCTCTCCATAATGATGCCTCCACTTAATTGTTCCCCAAGAGGACTCGCGGAGGGACAATGCCACTTTGCCATCGCCCTCCTGCAACAACGCCAACAACAACAACAACAACAACTCGGGACCTTGAAACAACAAGATAACAATGGCTTTCTCATATTGTTCTTCTCTCTTCCTTTGTTTCATTTTTCATGCTTGTTACCTTCTCTCGCGTGCGTTCGTGTCTGCAGTTTTTTTTTTTTTTTCGTTTTGTTATTTCTTTTT
The DNA here is from genome assembly GCF_019202785.1 of Penaeus chinensis. Lineage (NCBI taxonomy): Eukaryota > Metazoa > Arthropoda > Malacostraca > Decapoda > Penaeidae > Penaeus > Penaeus chinensis. The sequence goes on along the minus strand of NC_061827.1, from coordinate 30,701,203 downwards.
TTTCTCTTTTTCATATCTCTTTGTCTTTTGTTTTCATTCGTTTTCTGTTTCTTTTTATTAACTTCTTTCCGTTTTGGGTTTGTGAAAGAGAGATGTAAATGATGATAAAAAAAAGGAATATGGGAATAAGTAACAAGAGAAATAAAAAATGCGGAGGTGGAGGCGTAAGGACAAAGGGGTAAGGGGGGGAGGGGGGCAGGAATAAAAGAAAGGGGAAAAGGAAGAGGGAGAGGGAGTAAGACAGGGGAAGGAGGAGAGCAGAGGAGGAGTAGAGGGGGGAGGGGGAGGAGGAGGAAGAGGGAAGAGGAGCAAGGGGAGAGAGAGGGGAAACTAAAACAATATGTTCGTTACGGGTGATCTTGACTCAAGGCAGGATGACCCCCTTACCCGACCTCTGCCCTCCCCCCCCTCCCCCCCACCCCCACCCCAAAGGCCTCCTCCTCTTCTTGTTGATCCCCGCGGCTTTATCCTTTGTCTCGCTTCGCATTGTTTTGGCTACAGGCACTCGTGTCTGGAGGGGGAGGGGGAAGGAGGAAGGGGGAAGGAGGAAGGGGGAAGGTGGAGGAAAGAGGAAGAGGGAAGGGGGAAGGAGGAAGAGGGAAGGGGGAAGGAGGAAGGGGGAAGGTGGAGGAAAGAGGAAGGAGGAAGAGGGAAGGGGGAAGGAGGAGGAAAGAGGAAGAGGGAAGGGGGAAGGGGGAAGGAGGAAGAGGGAAGGGGGAAGGAGGAAGGGGGAAGGAGGGAGGGAGAAGGAGGAAGAGGGAAGGGGGAAGGGGGAAGGAGGAAGAGGGAAGGGGGAAGGGGGAAGGAGGAAGGAGGAAGATGGAAGGGGGTAGGAGGAAGAGGGAAGGGGAAAGGTGGAGGGAGGAAGAGGGAAGAAGGAAAGTGGAAGGGGGAAGGAGGAGGGAGGTAGAGGGAAGGAAGACGGGAAAAGGAGGAGGGAGAAGGGGGGAAAGGAGGAGGGAGAAGGGGGAAGCGAGGAAGGGGAAGGCGTGGAAAGGGGTGCCGGATGACAGGAATAAAAGAAGGGAAGAAAGGAGAAACGCATACAAAAAAAACACTGAATTAACAACTACGTAAAGATAAAATCAAAACAACAAAAGCAAATCAATAAAAAAAAAAAAAAACGAAAATCAAACTAAAATGGAGAGGGGTAGATAAATAATACGAAATAAATTATAAAAATCGTGCTTTGAGGAACGGATGTACGCTCGGAAGAAGCTGAATGAGAGAGAATAGAGAGAGAACAAGAAGAGACTGTTTTCCACGAGTATTTTGTTGACATATCCGTGAAGGGTTTGTGTACACGCGAGCAAGGAGCCTTATCCTGTGTCGGGCAGCGTGTGACCCTAGCATTTGCCGGTATTATTTTACTTGGTATTATTCTCAGATAAGAAATGCACGGAATGAAATACAGACGTCGAGGAATACATTAGTTTCCCCCTTTTTTCAGCTCGATTTTCAACTCTTTCCAGCCCTAACGTTGTTTCCCTGAGTTGGGGGTGTCGGGGGAAGGGCGGAGGGGAAGGCCCTGAAACCTCTGCACTCCGTTCAACTTAATTGCCGTCATTGGACATGCATGGGCGTAATTTGTGTGTAATTGATCAAATTCCCTGTAAAATGCACCCGACAATGTGCCGCATTGATCCAATTTCAAGCAACACCTCCTGTCACAATAGCCCGGCTGATTGTTCACACGCGCGTGAAGACAATGCCACCCTGGGCTCCTCTGTAAGGTCGGAAATCTTAGCCGACAGGGTTTGATTCTCCCCCTTGCGTCACTGTCACTGGCTCTCCCCTTTCCTCTCGGCGGGCGACAAGGGGGCGGGATCCGTGTATCCAAAGACAATCGAGTCATCAGAGGCGGCTCGAAGCAGTGCCACCGAATTATCGGGGTCGAGAGCCGAGACAGCGCCTTAGGAAGGGGCAGTTTTCGAGGTGACTTGTCGAGACGGAGGCATAATAACTCCGAACCGAAGTTGCCACCATTTCATCGTCACCAGTCGCGAAGTTTCATTTTGAGAAGCTGTCGAGCAGGAAAGGCTTCGAGATCGGTTCTTCGAAACATAATCCGAACCAGTGGATGGAAGCGGGGACTCGCAGGGTTGTTATTGTCTCTTAATTAAGGGTAACTGGGTTAGTGCGGCCAACGCTATGGTTATTGTTGCCTCCTTTCCCCCTTTTTTGTCGCCCTCTTTTTTCATAGGGTCTCTCCCTCCCCTGATACTGTGTATCTGTTGATGTCTGTATTACTCTCTGCCTGCCTCGTGTTCGTATTTTTGTTTTCACTTGTACATTTGGCACCCTGTTTCCATGGTGAGAGAGAGCGAGAAAGAGAGAGAGAGAGAGAGAGAGAGAGAGAGAGAGAGAGAGAGAGAGAGAGAGAGAGAGAGAGAGAGAGAGAGAGAGAGAGAGAGAGAGGACGAGACGAGAGACAGGGCTAACAATAGTTCCCTACGTAATCCCTTGTCCTAGGCTGGGACTTATCAGGGGAGCGCATCTCTTTGCCTCCCGAGGACGCAGCTTCCACGGTGGGAGCAGGACGCGCCCAGGACAGTCGCGCATTGTCCTGGGATCCTTCAGCATTGTGCCTGTCCGCCGTGGCCCGCCCGAGGGAGCCCGGCGGGGTGGGTCGTCGGGGCCTCCGTCTCGCCGTCGCCGTCGCCGCCCTTTGTCGCAGACAGAAACCCGAAGACGCAACGACGGCATTACCATCGATTATTACCTGATCATCTCCCGGGGTTGCCTCAGAGGGAGAGATGGGGGAGGAGGGGGAGGGGGGGCTTGTGACATAGGCCGGTTCTTTTATTTCATCATCATTGTTACATATTTCAATATCGCGTGCTAGTTCTGTTGGCAAATGTTTCAAAATGTCGATTATACAGACCAAATACGCCGCAGCAAGTGTAATCTGCCTACGCTATGCATCGTAAACCCTAAACTCATTTTTCGAGGGCCGAAGTTTGAATACAATTTTACGCACTCTTCTCTCTCTTACTCCCCTCCCCCCCTTCCCCCTTAACCCCGAGCCTCATACGACCCCCCACCCCCACCCCTCCTACGAGCGACTGCCACTACTATGAAACGAACAGAAAAAAATAGAGGAAAAAATGTCCGTAGCCGTATGGAAGAGCCCATTGGCTAATCGGATTAAGACTCGCACATAGGGCGTGTCACAAAGGACCCACGGCCAAGCTCGACGTAAATATGAAATCCTAACCAGTGTGTTATTTCACCCTCGCACACACAC
>NC_061827.1:30690456-30692956 GCF_019202785.1 Penaeus chinensis | reverse complement strand
TCGCTCCCTCTCCCTCCCCCCCCCCTCCGAAGGCGAAATCTAATCTCTCCGCGGCGCCCCCCGGTGTTCCCGAGCCGGTCTGTTTTAATGCCTTGTCACTTTCTTCCGACGGCCGCGCGCGAGAGAGACCGGGGCGGAGTTATTGAGCTCCCGCGGCGGCGAGACGGGCGTAAGCCGCGGGGTCGAGAGGGCGGAGCCTAGCGAACCTCCCCGGTGTCACGGCTCCTCCCCCTCCCTCCTCCCCCTCCCTCTTCCCTCTCCCTCTTCCCTCTCCCTCTTCCCCCTCCCTCTTCCCTCTCCCTCTCCCTCTCTCTCTTCCCCCTCCCTCTTCCCTCTCCCCCTCCCTCTTCCCTCTCCCTCTCCCCCTCCCTCTTCCCTCTCCCTCTCCCTCTCTCTCTTCCCTCTTCCCTCTCCCCTCGGTCTCATCCCTCTCCCTCTCCCCCCTCTCTCTCCATTCTCCACCATTCTCTCTCTTTCCCCTTCCTCTTCCCTCCCCCCATAATCCTCCACCACCCTCTCTCTTCATCTTCCTTCTTCATCTTCACTCTTCCTCTCCCCTCTTACTCCTCCCCCTTCCTTTTCTATTATTCTTCCTCTCTATTCCATTTCCTCTCTTCCCTCCCCCTCCTCATCCTCTTTTTCTTCCTCCTCCTCCTCCTCTTCTTCCTCTCCCTCCCCCCTTTCCCGCTGTCTTCTCATCCACTTCCTCTTCCTCTTCCTCTTCCTCTTCCTCCTTCTTATCTGCCTGCTTCTGCTGCTACTCGCATAATCCGCGAATCATTTATAACTCTGCGAGGAAGATTATTCTTTGTGGATGAAGACAAGACACGAATATCTAACGCCCCTTCACGCCCACCCACCTCCCTTGCATGGGCGAGGGGGTGAAAGTAGAGTAGGGGGGGGGGGGGTAGAAAGGGGGTTAGGCTGTTAGGCTCTCTCTTCTCCCTTTCTCTCTCTCTCTCTTCCCCCTTTCTCTCTGTCTCTTCTCCCTTTCTCTCTCTCTCTCTTCCCCCTTTCTCTCTGTCTCTTCTCCCTTTCTCTCTCTCTCTTCTCCCTTTCTCTCTCACTCTTCCCCTCCGTTTATCTTTCCTCGCCCCTCGACCTTCCCCTCTCCCCTCTCCTTTGCCTCACGTTCCCCTCTTTTCCTCTTTCCCCTTTCCTTCCTGATTTCCTGACTTTCTCCTTCTTTCTCTTCCCAATCCTATTCCCCTTTCTCTCTTTCCCTCTTTCTCCTTCCCTTCAAATCTCTTTTGCCCTAGCTTTCCCTCCTCTCTCCTTCCCCCATGCACTCTCCCTTTCCCTCTATCTTCGTTCCTCCTTCTTTCCCTCCCCTATTCCCTCTCTATTTCCCTTTTGTTTCCCTTCCCTTCAAATCTCTTTCCCCTAGCTTCCCCCCCCCTCCTCTCCCCCACGCACTCCCTCCCCTCTACCCCCTCCCCCCGCCCCGCCCCGCACAAGATATAAGTAATGTGCAGCAGGATGTTTAAGAAGTTGTAACCCGCACACTGGATAAAAGCTGTCGTGAGATATTGTACGGGTTCGAAGTGGTTTATTTGTTTTTGCGTTCGCCTAAGAGCTCTTGCACAGAGGGAGAGAGCGTGTGGCGCCATTTTTTCATTTTTTATTTTCGTTTTCTATATACTTTTTTGTACTCGGAGAGGACAAAAAAAGGTATATTAAAATATTTTAGTTTTTTTATTGTTATTATTTTTTTACGCATGGAGTGTCTTTTTTTTTTGCTGTGTTATTCTTTTCTTTTCTGTTACAGAAAAAAATGTTTTTTTTATATCGTGTGTGCGTTTTGAGTGATGACCGTTAGTGCAGCCTTTTTCCCCAGAATGAAATTCTCAGAGAGAAGGTCGGGGAGTAGGGGGGGGTGATGAGTGTAAGAGTTAAGTGAAAAGAAAGAGAAAGATGAGAGTAACAAACAACTAAGCAAGAGCGTTCATATACCTGTTTTAAGAGTCATATCCCGCTTAGGGCAAGTTGTCACAATATACATGAGTGGCGCGATTGTACCGTACCATACTTGTCACAATATGCATGAGTCTGGCCGATTGTACCGTACGGTTTTAGCTCCGTTATCTCCTCCTCGAGAGCAGGCTTGTTCTTGAGAACACCATCAGTGTTGTCAGGAGTAGGCGGAGAGAGAGAACGTGCGGGCGTTGCCACTTCGTGGTTAAAAGAAGGAAAAAATATTACGCGAGTAAGAGAGGTTTTTAATGGCCTCTTAATAAACCTGTGATAGGCAGCTCCGAGTTGTAAAGGCACTGACAAGTGATTTTCACTGGCGTTTTCCCCCTGGGCGGGTTGTCGTGAGTGACCTTGCGAGGGGATTTCGAGGATGACCTTAACCCTTGGCCTCGCCATGAGGACGCGAGGCTGCACGCGCGAGGGTCATGGGAGGATAGCGAGGAATTACCCCAAGAATGGGAGAGTCGCGTTATCACCTGTGCCTGTACCTGGCGCGGGTAAGGCGCCTCGAGAGGAAGGACACACA
>NC_061827.1:30677956-30682956 GCF_019202785.1 Penaeus chinensis | reverse complement strand
TTGTGTCCTAATGAGGAATTATGAGAGGGTATTTCACTTTTCTTGTCTTCGGTTTTCTCTTTTTTATTTCATGTGTGCTTCTTTCTTTCCCTCTCCCTCCCTCCCTCCCTCTCTCTTACTCTCCCTTCCCTCCTACCCTCTCTCTCTCTCTCTCTCTCTCTCTCTCTCTCTCTCTCTCTTTCTCTCTCTCTCTCTCTCTCTCTCTCTCTCTCTCTCTCTCTCTCTCTCTCTCTCTCCTTCTCCCTCCCTCCCTCTCCTATCTATCTATCTATCTATCCCCCCTAAAAAAAAAAAAAGACAGCCCGCATTTACTCAAACTTCAAATGTGATTTTTAATAGCTCATAAAAACGATTTTGTAGTAAGTCTTTGATACGAGTTTAACCTCAAGTGGATTAAAGGTCTGACCGGGGTCGCGTGCATCATTTAAGTAATAGCGAGTCATGGCCTTTGTTGCAAGTAATGAAGGATTTTTGCGCCTTTTTTCTCCCCAAGTTGCGTTTTTCCCTTTTTTGTTGGGAAGAGTAAATAAAATAGAAACGATTCGTATAAATGTATATATATATATTTTTGTATGTACGAATAAATATGAATTTTCTAATGATTTATCTCACTATCTATCTATCGATTTATCTTACTGTCTATCTATCGATTTATCTTACTGTCTACCTATCGATTTATCTATCATACTATCTTACCTTTTTATCTATCTCACTACATTTTTATCTGTCTATTTTGATCTTTCTCCACATATACATTGATAGAAAAAATAAATACTTTACCCATATCGGAGCGGGAGGCCAATAGCTGTCGCCTTCTATACACGGATGACCCTTCCGCCGGGGTTCCATGAGGGATATTTTTACCCGGCCGCAAGTCTGTCTCTTCCGGTCACTGATTTGCTAAAAGATGTCCAGGTTTCCGGTAACTGCTGCTTTACTGCTGTTGTGGCTACGGTCGTTAATCACACACTTCATTGGTCGATTATAGGCCATATAGCCCCCCCTCCCTCCCTCCCTCGTCCCGGCTGTAATGATCTTTCACTTTATTCTTAGATTTGTTTACATGCTTCTTTTTCCGGCTCTCTCGCTCTTTCCCCCTCACTCCTTCGTTGGATTTTCTCTCTCTTTCTTTCTTGCTCTCCTTTTCTGTCTTCCTTTTCCTTTGCCGTCTTTTTCTCTTCTCTTTTCTTCTTCTTCTCTCTCTCTCACTCTCTCACATCTCTCTCTCTCTCTCTCTCTCTCTCTCTCTCTCTCTCTCTCTCTCTCTCTCTCTCTCTCTCTCTCTCTCTCTCTCTCTCTCTCTCTCTCTCTCTCCCCCCCCCTCTCTCTCTCTCTTGTAAAAGAGTTTTAGACTGCCCTGCCATACAGAAGAAAACTAGAAACGTAGAGACTTTTGGAAATAAGTTCGAATGTTAGTGTCATTTTCTCTCGCTTGATGAATTTCTCGACACAGTCTCCATCTTGTGTCGCCCCCCCCCCCTCCCCCTCCCTCTCTCTCCCCCTGCTGAAGAATATTTTTCAGTCCATAAAGCCCGTGGTAGCTGCCCCCCACCCCCCACCTCCCCCAGGTTACCTTCGACCCCCTCCCTTTCCCTTCCCCCATGAGGGTCGCGTGGGTGGCCAGCAGACTGTAAAATATTTTCGACTTTCGCTGCCTTTTCTGGCCATATATCTCTCATTTTTTGTATTCCTTTCTTTTCTCTCTCCTTTATTTGTTTTCGTTTTTGTGTCTATTTATCTTTCTTTCTTTTCACCTTGATAGATATGCCTATCTCTCTCTCTCTCTCCATCTCGATATCTATCTGTCTCTCTCCATTTGCATATTCATATACTTATCTTCATATCTATTCTTGAAAAAAATGTTAACCTTAATCCTCTCTCTCTCTCTCTGTCTCTCTCTGTCTTCTCTCTCTCTCTCTCTCTCTCTCTTTCTTTCTCTCTCTCTCTCACTGTCTGCTCCTTTTTTAAAATTTATTTTGCTCTTTCTCTCCCCTCCTTTTTTTCACTCGTGCTTCTCTCTCTCTCTCTCTCTCTCTCTCTCTCTCTCTCGCAAAGGAGGTCTTAGACTGCCCTGCCATACAGGAGAAAACAAGAAACGTGGGTTTTATTTTCCCCGAAGCGAGCACGCCGTGGGTCGAAGGGCGAGCTCGCGAGGGAAGCGATGGGGCGTCACAGACACAGCCAAGGATAGACGCGAAATAGACACTTTCTCTTTCGACATTTCCTCTTGCATTTTCAAGTTCCGTCTGAGCTGAGGATTTAAGCTGCTTCGGCGAGGGAGGAAGAGGGCGGAAGGGACAGCGTAAGCATTGGAAGCGGGGAGAGGCGCTCTTTCAGAATAAGGATGGCCAGTCGTTGTTCCTTCTGTTCATGATACAAAGAGGAAAAAATTGCATACCTATGCCAACACTTACAGATTTCAGCTGTGAATTATTATTCATTTATGGTGATTAAACCAGTTTTCATTTAATTGAAATGCAAATTTCGGCTTGTTTTTTACATTATGGTTAAATATTAATGATTCATATTTGCACCAGGGCTGACTCTCTCCGCCATATTTCTATAAAGTGTACACATTTTCATTCAGGTATATCAACTTTCCACATTCTGAAACTATAATTAAAAGAAATGTAACGAATAAAAAAGGACAAATAATATAGGAACAGAAAAGTGCCGATGATTTTCACCCAGGTAATCAATAGGGATTCACGCAGCGACCGGGTAAACAAAATGAAAAACGCAGAACATGTTTTTTCTCCTTATTTTGAAGCTCCCAGTTGCGGCTTCATCTCTCAAGCTTATATTGATCCAACATGGTGTGACCAGCACCGCCGACGCCGCCTCCGACGCTGTCTGGGAAATACATTAGTTGGTAATTATCTGGCCATTGTCTTCGCTTCCCATGTGCACTGCACGTGGAACTCGCCGTCCGCCCGCCATTGTCGCCCCTACGACCCACCCTCTCGCTGGCCGCTCGTCCCAAAACAGGCGTGCTTATTTTACTTTCCCGTTTCCTGGTTATGTTTGGAGACGTACGTACTGCCACAGGGAAGGAGTGTCTTTTTCACTCCCGCCGTCAAGAATACACGGGGAAGCCTTGATTTCTGTGGATTTTACGAGAATACGGAAAGAGATATTTCCCGAAGAATCAGTCGAGAGGAACGAAACTCCCATACGTCTTGACCTAGCCAACCATAGGTGCGAAATCAAGGCATTCTCACCTTTACGGTTGACCCTAGTCCTCGTTACTTTCTGCTCGAATTGGCCCGAGGTCTTAAAGGTCAATATGGCTTGAAGGGCGAGACTGTGCTCCTATTGTTTCTAGTGATGTGGCAACGCCGCAGGATCTCCAACATGTCGTACGCTGAAAATTACAACCGGACTTGTCCTAAACCTTTTCATTACGACTCCAAGTCTTTGTGAAAATATTAATTATCGCGAAAAGACTAAAGAACACGAAGATGAAGAGGGAGACGGGAGGAACATAAACGGAGGAAAATTAAAGGACGACGAAAGGTGGGAGTTTAGTTTGTAAATAGTGAGGTAAAAAGTGTGTGTTCGGCGGGTAGCGGCGGCGGCTTTGAACTCGGAGCTCGGGCGGTTGGTGCGGTGGGCGGCGTGTCCTGGTGGGCGGTGGGCGGAGGGCAGTGTCACGTGCCCGCCGCGGCCTTGATCGTGACAAACACAAGGCTTCCTTCCGAGGAGGACTTGACGGGGTCGTCGAGTCGCGCTGGGAGAAGAGCAATCGGGTTTTCACTTGTTTGTTTAGTTTTTCGCACAACATCGTTCCGGCAGAGAGAGAGAGAGAGAGAGAGAGAGAGAGAGAGAGAGAGAGAGAGAGAGAGAGAGAGAGAGAGAGAGAGAGAGAGAGAGAGAATGAGTGTACGTGCGTGCGTGCGTGCGCGTGTATGTGCGCGTGTGTGTATTTGTGTGTATTTGTGTGTGTGTGTGTGTGTGTGTGTGTGTGTGTGTGTGTGTGTGTGTGTGTGTGTGTGTGTGTGTGTGTGTGTGTGAGAGAGAGAGAGAGAGAGAGAGAGAGAGAGAGAGAGAGAGAGAGAGAGAGAGAGAGAGAGAGAGGGGTGGGAGGGGGCCGCGTTCCTCTAACAATACTCTCCTGTGAGTGGAGCCCAAATATACAGCCCTTCATCCATTTTGATTGATCAAGCGATGGTAGTAAACAAACGTTCATATCGACTGATAGATGGATGGATCCCTCCCCCCCCCCCCCTACATCCCTCCCCATTCAACAAGGATCCCGATTGTTTCCCTAATTAGACGGCCTCTCTCTCTCTCTCTCTCTCTCTCTCTCTCTCTCTCTCTCTCTCTCTCTCTCTCTCTCTCTCTCTCTCTCTCTCTCTCTCTCTCTCTCTCTCTCTATGTCTATGTCTCTCCTCTTTCTCTTTACTTCTGTCTCTCTGTTACTTTCTCTTTTTCTTCCACGATTTATCTCCCCTTTGCTTCTTCCCGTTTCTCCTACGCAGGCTTAAGGGCCAACCAACATCCTCCGGTAACTGTTTGACAAGCTTTGTTTCTTAGTCTCCGTGTTTATGTCTTGCCCATTGTACCCCTCTGCGGCGCCACAGTACTGCCAAACAGAGGTCACATCCCTCGCTTGTTTATCGTCATGGTAACACTGTTCGCTCGCTTAGGAGACGAATCCTCAGAAAAAATTATTTACATGTGGGAACTTTTAAGGGGTTAAGAAGATGTGGATATTTTTTCTTTTCTTTTCTTTCTTTGGGCACGTTTGGCGTCCTCGGGATTAATTTTCAATAATAAGGAATTCGTGAAAGACGGAGAGTAACGACGGGATGATGACGAAACAGTGAGGAAAGTCGACGAAAGCCCTTGGGTTGTGCTTCGTTCGCTCTGAAGACATATACACAGCCACGGAGGAATCTTTGTGTTTATGTGAACCTAAACTGAACATAATAATGCCTCTGTCTTATGTTTGGTTGGAAACGTTCAAAGAGCAGGTCTCTCTTTTTTGTCCTTTCTTT
>NC_061827.1:30665456-30670456 GCF_019202785.1 Penaeus chinensis | reverse complement strand
TGTTTTTTTTTCGTCTTCTCCCTTTACCTCCTCTTCTTCTTCTAGTCTTCCTTTCTCTCTTCCTTTCTATTCTCTCTCGTCCTTCCACTTCTTCTTTCTCTTTGTCGTGCCATCTTTTCTATATCGGACGCTTTGCCTCTCCCCTTCCTTTCCTCTCTGTCCCTTTCTCTTTATTTCTTATTTGTATCCCTTCCTCCATCTCTGTTTCCTCTTCGATTCTCCCCCTTTGTCCTTGTCTCCTCTCCTATCTCCTCCCATTCTTATCCCATGTTGTACCCTTCTCCGCCATTCTTTCGTCTTTATGCTATCCCCTCTTTTCCATGCTTTCATCCTTTATTCTGTCGCTTTCTCCTCTTTTATCACAGCCATCCCTCCCCCCCCCTCCCCTCCCCTCCCCTCTTCTTTCCCAATGCTTGGCTATTCTTCTCTTTCTCTCTTTTTCCTTCTTTCCTCGTTCGTTATTCAGTGGCTTGTTCTCTTCCTTCCCGTTTAGCCTTTCTCTTTTTGCTTTCCCTTCGTTTTTATCTTCTTGCTCCTAATCTCTTTTTTCTCTCTTCCTTTTTCTACTCTCCTCTCTTTCTCTCTTTCTCTCTCGCTTTCCCTCCCTCTTCCTCCATCTTTCCTTGTCTCCCTCTCTTCCTCCTTCCACCCCTCCCTTCCTTCTTTTCTCTCAGTCTCCCTTCTTCCCTCCCACTTCCTCCTTTTCTCCACGTCTTCCTCCCTTCCTCTAATTTACTCCCCCCCCCCCCACCCCCTTAGGTTCAGGGCCTAGATCAGTGGCACTGAGAGCCACACATGGCCATCATAGAGTCATTTGAGCCTCGGCGTCTTTCCTATTTTCTCTTCTTCATACGTCTTTTTCTTTTCTTTTCTTTTTGGTATTTTTTTTCTCATGTTCGTCCGCTTGTTTTTGTTTCTTTCTGTTGTTTTTTTCTGTCTCACTCTTTCTCTCCTTTCTTCACTGTCTTCCTCTTCTTCTTCTTCTCTCTCTCTCTCTCTCTCTCTCTCTCTCTCTCTCTCTCTCTCTCTCTCTCTCTCTCTCTCTCTCTCTCTCTCTCTCTCTCTCTCTCTCTCTCTCTTTATATATTAGAATCTTTCACTTGTATCAACTTTCTTAATTTCTCTCTTACTACTGTTTAGTTTACATTTATATTTTTATCTTCTCTGTTTGGATTTTCTTTTACTCCCTACTCCTTTATCTGGTTATGTATTTCCTTTCCTGCCCTGCCTCTTCCCGAAATCATCAGCGTTCCTCCTATTCCAACGAGCTAATTCCTCTTCCATTCTTCCCCTGTCGTTCACGCCGCTCGGTGAATTAAGTCCCTTGTCTTCTTCTTTCTTCCTCATCTCCTTTCGCTTTATTGTTTTTATCTCTATGTCCCTTTCATCGTGTTCTTCCTCTTGTGAAAAGCTCGGAGGCCTAACGGAAGACAACAGGTAGTGGGGACAGGTTTTATTGAAGCCTAACTATCGCCTTTTATTGCCATTAGCGTTGCTTCGGCCATTGTGCGCCGTTCGCTCGTTTCGTGTGTTTTGGTCTTTGATTTCTCGAGGCTTGATTTTCGGGTCTTTGGGTCTCGGTCTTTGTTTCTTTCTTTCGGTCTGTTTGTTTCTGTCTGTCGGTCTGTCTGTCTGTCTGTCTATCTGTCTGTCTGGCTGTCTGTATGTCTCTGTCTCTCTGTCTCTCTGTCTCTCTGTCTCTCTGTCTCTCTCTCTCTCTCTCTCTCTCTCTCTCTCTCTCTCTCTCTCTCTCTCTCTCTCTCTCTCTTTCTCTTTCTCTTTCTCTTTCTCTCTCTCTCTCTCTCTCTCTCAACCCCACCCATCCTATCATTTCCTGTCCTCACTTTCCCCTCTTTCCCCCTCCTCCTCTTCTTCCTCGCCGCCAAGTAAGGGAACACCGGGTATAAGACAAACCAACGGTTAGTAACGGGTAACTTCGGGTTATTCGTCAACGGGTGTCAAAACAGAACACCGCCAGCCCGTGACCGTCTCTCTTGGTGCCGTCATGCGAACCTGTTCTGAGCCGTACTTATTTACTTACTTACTTTACTTACTTACTTACTTACTTACTTACTTACTTACTTACTTACTTACTTACTTACTTACTTACTTACTTACTTACTTACTTACTTTACTTACTTACTTTACTTACTTACTTACCTACCTACTGACACTTACTTCCTATCCACTTACTTTCCTATCCACTTACTTATCTACTCACGAACTTCCTTACCCACTTACATACTTAGGAGTGTTGATCAATGTGTGTTTGTTGATATATGTTCGTGTGTGTGTGTGCGTGTCTTATTGCAAGTACATGTAAAGCCGTACGTCTCCGTATTGCCTCATCCACTTTAAATTAGACATCCCCGCTGATCTCGAAGTGTAAATAAGCGCCAAAATGTACAGAAATACTTTTTAACCGGATCCCCGCAGTGTATTACTTCCTAACAAACAAACAACCCCCCCCCCCCAAAAAAAAAAAAAGAGCGGAAAACTTAACAGACCTAACCTTACCCAATATGACGGCCCGGGTAAAAATTGCCGATATATGCTAATCTCTTGTGTTATGCTAACCGCTAAAAATTAGCGATCAATGCTAATCTCATGCATCAATGTCTCACCGGCGTCCGAGCCCGTCAAGCCGTGTGTAGCGGACCGAAGGACACGGTGACAAACACTCGGTAACCTGACGACTGTAGGATTACCTGACCCCTTCGCCCCCTCTTCCCTTCCTCTCTCTCTTCTCCCCCTTTCTTCCTTTCCTCTCATTTTCCCCTTTCTTGCCTTCCTCTCTCTTCCCCCTCCCTTCCCATTCTCTACCCTCCACCCCTCTTCGACTTCTCCAATGCCGCCCCTCTCTTCTTTTCTCTTCCATCTCCTCCTTTCCCCTTCCTCTTTCCCCTCCCTCTTCTTTCCATCTTCTCCACGCCCTCCCTCTGTTTCTCTCCTCCTCTGTCATCCCTCCCTTTCTCCCTCTCTCCCCTCCCTCTCTCTTTTCTTCCATCCTCCCATGGCCATCTCTTGTGAAATTCCCATCAATCCTTCTAAGCCTTCGAAAGTTTTCTTGCCGGTTCGCCTTACAACAACAACAACAACAATAACAAGGCCGTAGGACCTTTGTCCCTGACCTTTGTTATTGCTGGGAATCACCAGATCTCTGCGTTTTTCTCTCCCGCTGACCATTGGCGCTCGGCCCGGCCCTTGGACATCCTCGCCCCTGCCGCCGGCGCTAGGCTCGCTCTCGGCTCGCCTGCCTTGCTTTTTTGTGCATTTTCCCGAATGTTCCTCTATTAGTTATTGCCGCCAGTCGGTCCTCTCTTCTCTGGCCCTCTTGATCTTCCTGCTTCTCCTCTTTCGGTCGGTTTAAGGCGTTTCTTACTTGGTTGCCGGTTTTAGCCCTTGGTCGGTGTCGGTGTTTGTTTCCCTTCCAGCCGTACGTAATCCCAAAATCGCTAACGTTTTGTGTAGTCACGAATGCCGTAATCAGCACCTGGCTAGTAACAGCTGACGACAGCGCCGCATCTTTCGCCACGACCCTTCAGCAAAACCGTCCTAACACGAAACGCCGCCTCATGCCCGCACGACCAGCTTCCACGACCAACGCATTTGTCACGTCGTGTTCGTCGATATCGGAACTGCATTTTCTTTCTCCCTCCCTCCCTTTCCCCTCTCTTTTGATACCCGACGTGAGTGGGTCTTCTCCCCTCTCCCCCCCCCCTTTGTCCCTTAACCCTGAATCTCCTCCCCCCCTACCCCACCCCCTTCTTGACTGAAATCCTCCTTTTTTTCTTGGTTATTGTCGTTCCTTCTCCTTCTGACCGCTAACGACTCGATACTTGGATTCGTTGACCTTTGAGAACGCTTCCTTGAGCCTTAGTAAAGGTCTTCCTTTTTTTTTTTTTTTTTAGATCTCTTTGGTGCCCTTGATATATGCACCCATACCCCCCTTCCCTCTTTTCCTCCCCCTCTATCCTTCCCTCTGTCCCTCCTACCTGCTCCCCTTCCCCTTGTTTTTCTCCCCTCCTCTTCTATCTGTTCCTCCCCCTATTCCCCCCTCCCTCTGTGCTTCTCCCCTCCCTCTTCCCTCTATTTTCCCCAATCCCCCCTCCCCTCCCCCTTCCTCCTCACGCAGAGGTCATAATGCCATGCACCATAACACATCATGTCACGCTCATTATCTTGTGCAGAGAGGAGAGTTGATGACCTATTTTTACCCTCAGTCTTTTTTTTTTTTTTTTTGATAACTTAATTATGTTTTTTTTTCCGTCGTTAATTTTACACATTGTATGGGTAGTTTGCAATCATGGTTTGTTAGTTCTCTCGCTACCGTGTTATTGTATGTGTGTGATCAGTGCTTATCCGGTTCTGCTGCTTCGAGGCACAAGGCACAAAACAATCTTTTCTGTGGCACTCTTGTTTTGTTTACTCTCTCTCTCTCTCTCTCTCTCTCTCTCTCTCTCTCTCTCTCTCTCTCTCTCTCTCTCTCTCTCTCTCTCTCTCTCTCTCTCTCTCTCTCTCTCTCTCTCTCTCTCTCTCTCTCTCTCTCTCTCTCTCTCTCTCTCTCTCTCTCTCTCTCTCTCTCTCTCTCTTTTCTTTCTCTTTCCTTTACAATTCTGAGCTTTACTAACCTTCCTCTCTGAATTCTCTTTCCCCCACGTCCTCTCTGCCCTCCTTCACTTTATATTTTACTGCTTCGTCTGTCCTCCCATCTCCCTCTTCCTCTTTCCTTCCTCCCCTTCTCCCCCCCCCTCCCCCGTGACCCTGCCTGACCCATGTGCTCACAATTACTTGTTCCTTTGACCGGAATTGGTAAATACCCCTTTTCTTTTTGTTCGTTGTTTCCTGCATGTCTTTCTCACGGGGAGATGGAAAGGGAGGAGGGGGGGAGGGGGCGGGGTGAGGGGGAAGGTAGGGAGTTACAATTGGTGCCATCTGGAGCCATTTTGTTAGTGTCTGTTTCTCTAGTTTGCTCTCTCTCTCTCTCTCTCTCTCTCTCT
>NC_061827.1:30655456-30660456 GCF_019202785.1 Penaeus chinensis | reverse complement strand
CCTACCGCTGCTGGAGGGGCTGCGAGGCACTGCCCACACCGCCCCTCCTGCGCCGCCCGCCGCGCCCGTGCTGCCGCCCATTTCGCCGCCTCACGAGGCCACGTTCACCAAGATTCCACCGGTTTCTGTTGCGGCTTCGGTGAGTTGTCGATAATTTTTGTTCGCTCGCTGGTAAATCCGCTGTTTTACATGCATTTCCAGGGGTACGTTTAACTTTTTTGGGAAGGGGGTTTTTATGAACATTTTACGCGATGTTTGAACTGCTAAAAGGTTTCCAGGTGAAGTAGGCACTCATTTGGCGGGGCGAGAATTAGTTCCTGGAGTACACTCGGTGTTTTATGAAGGAGCGAAGTATCGACGGATGTTTTCTCTTCTACTTCAGGTGCCAGCGTGGATGTCCGCGTCCGCCCAGTTGGCGCAGCTCTCGCAGAACTCCGCAGCCCACACTGCCCACACACCCGCACAGACGCCCACGCCCTCTTCGCACGAGCACCAAGAGGAGAAGCCCCTCAACCTCACCAAGCCCAAAGACGCCAGCCCGAAGCCCAGCGACATGAGCGCCCTCTCTCCGAAGGCCCCAGGACTGCCGCCCTCCCTCGTGCCGCACTCCTTCCTGCCCTACATGACCCCGCCCTTCCCCGGCCTCCCCGACCACAAGGACATCCTCGGGGGCCTCGGCCAGAGCCTGGGCCAGGGACTGGGCCAAGGCCTCGGCTCCCTGCCGTCGCCCACCATGGCGGGCGGCCTGCCTGGCAAGCACTACCCCCCACCTGCCTTCCCCCCCATGTACCTGCCGCCTTCCTCCATACCCTCCTCCCTCCCTCCTCACCTTACTTCCATGGGCGGCCTCAGCCTCCCCTCGGCCACGCCCCTCACCTCGCTCACCTCCCTGGGCGGCACCATGGGCGGGATCACGTCCGTCACCACGTCCTCGTCCCACACGGCGCAGGACAAGAAGGAAGAGGAATACGTCACCACTTGCCAGAGTGAGTAGAAAGAGCCGCTTGAATTATGAACAATTACTCTGACGATTTTTATGCATATTTTCCCCACATATCTGCTGTACAAATTAACATTCTTTTTTTCCCTCTGTCTATACGTCCGTTTGTCTCACTTTGTAGATTTTAACAGTCTCCAAATGTATCTCGGAGACTCTCAAGAAGACGACACTAATCGTCAACCTCCTCCCCCCCAAGCAGCCAAGATGTTCGGCGCCAAGATCATCCGACAGACTCGCAAGGACGGGGATAACAAGCCGCACGTCAAGCGCCCCATGAACGCCTTCATGGTATGGGCCAGGGACGAGAGACGCAAGATCCTCAAGGCTTGCCCTGACATGCACAACTCCAGTATCTCCAAGATCTTAGGTAGGGATCGCGGTGCTTTTGCTTTCGAACCTTATTATTGGCTTGACTTATTTACTTTATTTGCTCAGCCCTGTGTGGTGTGACGTCGCTCAACCCGTGCTGTTCCTTTCTCCCGCAGGATCCAGATGGAAAGCCATGTCCAACTCGGAGAAGCAGCCTTACTACGAGGAGCAGTCCCGCCTCTCCAAGCTGCACATGGAGAAGCACCCCGACTACCGCTACCGGCCGCGCCCGAAGCGCACCTGCATCGTAGACGGGAAGAAGATGCGCATCTCTGAGTACAAAGCCCTCATGCGGCAGAAGCGGGACGAGATGAGAACGATGTACTTTCGAGACAACGGGCTCACCGACCTTGCCAAGCTCCTGCCGCCGGGCGCCGAGCCCCTCAAGGGAGACTATATTAAGACAGGCCTCTTCAAGGACGAGATGCTGAAGAAGGACCTGCTCAGCGCCGACCTCTTAAGCGCTGACTCCCACGGCGACCCTCCCTCCAGCCGCGCCAGCAGCGACCTGCCCTCCGTCATGACACCCACTTCTGAGTTCAGTCTCGACGGCTCGGCCTCGCCCTCGCCCGGAGCTCCTGCGTCCTCGACATCTGACCTCGAGGATCACATGGACGAGTCGGACTACACCTCGCCGACTGACATCGCGAGACACCAGGACGGGGACGACAACCAGACGCCGCTCACCATAGACGAGCGGTTGGCGTGAGACATCTCGCCCTCACGCCTGCGACTCCTAAACACGCCCACCAACGCGCCCACGATGCCACGCGCAGTTCCCTAGCAGTGGGCCCTTGATCCTTGCCCCTGGCCCCCTTCAGCCCCTTACCGAACGCCGTTTCCCCGTACCTCATGCCCCACACAGCAATACCTTCCTTTGAGACCTGGCGAGGGCGGCTGTTGTGTCCCACGCCCACGCGCCCTCTCAGACACGCCCAAAGACGAGGCCCTCGCGCTCGAAAGCACAAATGTCAGAAGGGAGGAGGAGGACCCGGCCAGGAGGACGCCGGCCCACGACCTGCGTTATTGATTCTACGCAGACCGGAACGTAATCCGTTTGTCTTTTGAGGAAGTGAAATCGTGCGGATTCTGTCGGAAGAGTTCCAAGTCAGAAGTGTTAATATATACATATATAGAGAGAATATATATAATCTCAATGGACCTTTCTTTTGAATGTAACATATGACAAGGGACTTGTACAGTTTTGTGAGATTTTTTGTGTTTGCAGTGTATTTATTGGGGGGAGAAGGACGTCCCCCCGTTTTCTTTGCAAAACACCACACTGATCTTGAGCGCCGAATCTCCGACGAAAAACGAAGCCAACATTTTTGAACATTCAGAATTAACGACGCTTAAATGTTCTACTGCGCACCGATTCATGGATAGTCGGTATATCCTTTTGTTGGTATCTATCGACTGTGTTTTTTGTATCCTTCATGAAAGGATTTGTGACAGGTATATATATTCGAGAAGTGATATCTGTTTATAGATTTCTTTTATGATATATTTTTTCCTTCTTTTACGGACGATTTCAAAACTCTTGCGTCTGGTGAGTTTGTTCCTAGTACATTTTGTTTCGTACGACAAAAGTGTTCTTTGGTGACTGCTATCTGTACTGATCGTGGATCTATAGACAGGTGACGGTTTATAGATATCCGGAATCGTGATGTGGCTCGAAGGAGGAGGTGTATATTATATATAAGTTTAGAATATACCACGAAAGAGCTTTAAAAAAACCTGTGGCAGCGGTTTGGATCTTTTATTTCTTTCTCTGGTTCGATGGCAGAACGGACGATAGTGTCTCTCTCCCATGTGGCCGCAGTGCATTAAGGGTCATATTTTCTGTGTTTTATATAGGAAATAGACTCATTCTGCAAGACTGATGAGGTTCGAGTTCAGTGTCGCCTTGTCCTGCCACCACTTGCTCTGACCTGTGCTTTAGCTCACGCGAGTGATGCCAACCACTCAAGTGCTCGTTACTCAAGTGAAAGTTTTAGAATTCCAAGATCTTACTTATGACTTGGCCGTCTGTGTGTCACTGTCTAGCAAGCACGTGTGTAATGTGACGTCACGGCGTTCGCTTGTATAT
The DNA here is from genome assembly GCF_019202785.1 of Penaeus chinensis. Lineage (NCBI taxonomy): Eukaryota > Metazoa > Arthropoda > Malacostraca > Decapoda > Penaeidae > Penaeus > Penaeus chinensis. The sequence goes on along the minus strand of NC_061827.1, from coordinate 30,656,998 downwards.
ATTGAAATGCGACCTGACGATTGGCCAGTGCCATGATACCGCCAGTGACGTCATGCTGACGTGGATACGCGTGGGCCTGCGAGCCAGCCGACGCGGATGGCCGATGGACGAGATCCTGTATTCTAAGTCAATTTTTTTCCTGCAACAGTTTATCATAATGATAACAACTATAAATACTAACAATACTAAACATTCGAACACGTCAATGCCACTCTGAAACCTGTGCGAAAGGACCAGTGACTGAGGGAACGACATGGGCATTTGTCCTCGCTTGTCCTCGCGGAGTTTTCTCGTAACCAAAGTTCTCAGTGTCCGGAAGTTGAAGACGGCTTGCTGGGCTGCTGTGAGGCCGGCCTCTTGGCCTCTTGTGGTAGGGTGACCCTTCGTTAATACGTCCAGCGTGTAATATATATATAGCGAATGCGCTCGGTGTTTTAACTCTTAAAGGAACGGCGGGGTGGGCGGGGGCGGAGGATTTATCATAGGCTAGTCTCTTTTCTAATTATATTTAAGAATGTATTTTGATTACCCCGGGAGGTTAGGTCGTGGACGCAATAACGGAGGGTCACTGTACGTATTTTTTTTTTATCATTCTGTACTGTAACCAGGTTAGCGGTGTAATACTGTTAATATTTTTTTCTTTTTTTATTCAGAATAAGATATTACACCCAAAGTACTGTGCTCTTCCGCGGTGCTTCCGTTGGGCTTCATCTCACATTCTGTAATATATTGTAGAGATCGCTATATAGGTGTAACATATATGTATTGGTCTGTGTTGAAAGCTTCTCACCTGACGGTTTTGTGCACCTCCCTCCCCTCACCCCTACCCTCTTTAACCTCTCCTCTCCCTCTATCCTTCCCCCTCCCTTGCCTCACCCCCCACCCCACTCCCCGTTTTCTGTTCACGACGGTTTTCGACTGCACTCTGCAATGAAGATTGTTTGGCCTCACCATTCACGTTTTGGGGCGTTTTGTCAAGGCGTCTGTGGAATGCTCTCGCACGCAACCTTGTATTCAAAAAGGTTTCGTGTGGCAGCGTTCGCATTGTGACCGTGAAGGTAGACAGAAGAACATCCGCCATCTGCAAATGCCAACGTGTAATATTTTCTTGGGACATCTTTATTTATTTTCAATATATTTTTCTTTTAACCCTTCACTTTTATTCAGCACTTCAGCCCATTGTTTTGAAAGGTTACGAGAGCATATTTTTTAAACCACTCAATATTTAGCAATTTTATCTCCTTGCGTTGACGACAGTTCATACAAGAGTGATCACTTTCTCATACAGTTATTAACAATACTTACCACGACGCGCAGCCTAACGTGGCTGTAAGAGTAAAAATAATTGTATATTTCACTCAGAGGAATATAGCTCATAGACCTTTATAATATTTTGATTAGAGAGAAACGCGTTCAAAAACTCTCTTCTGACGATAGTCCAGTCATTTTTCGTACCTATGGGGACTGATTCACTTATGTATAATATATATCATTTTCATTCCTCACTATTGGAAGCTCTTTGTTGACAATGATCAGCTGATT
>NC_061827.1:30590456-30600456 GCF_019202785.1 Penaeus chinensis | reverse complement strand
AGAACTCAACAGGATTGATACCCATGTTATTGTTTATACTAGTTTATGCTTTCATCTGCGCGAGTCATGGCTTGCTCCTCGCTGTAACTGTTGTATTTTTACGTCAATGACCTATTTGTGGTTGTTGTGACAGGTGTCATGGTCGCGCTGTTGTTGATGCGGGAACTTTTGATGCAATTCTTTGTGTGAAATCTTTACTTGCATGTGGATAAGCAAACAAAAAACATAAATGGGAAAAAAAAATTCTGAAAACGAAAAATCACAACAGCTGAGAGTAAATGGAAGAAAAGAAAAGAAATCTTAAGAAAAAAATGTATATGTGAGGACGAAGAAGGAGGAAGGATAAAAGTGAAGAAATTCAAAAGACAAAAAAAAAAAAAAAAAAAAAAAATGAAGATAAATGACAGAAACGAAAAACAGAGAGAAAAAGACGAGGAAGAGGGATGTTAAACAGGAAAAGAATAAAGAGTAAAAGAATCAGAGAAGTAGATAAAAAGAATAAACATGTAAACAAAAACAAAACAAAAAAACTGAAAAGAAGAACATAAGAAACAGAAGAAAAAAGACAGTGAAAATAATAAAAAACAGAAGAAAAGGAACTAAAACGAATCAGACGAAGACGACAAAAGAAGACAAGAAAGAAGGAAAGTAAAAATGGAATAAAGTGAGGGAATAAAAGGGTAGATCGAAGAAAATTTCAATAGAAGAAGAAGAAGAAGAGAATAGGGAAGAAGAAGAAGAAGAAGAGGATAGGGAAGAAGAAGAAGAAGAAGGAGAGGATAGGGAAGAAGAAGAAGAAGGAGAGGATAGGGAAGAAGAAGAAGAAGGAGAGGATAGGGAAGAAGAAGAAGAAGAAGAGGATAGGGAAGAAGAAGAAGGAGAGGATAGGGAAGAAGAAGAAGAAGGAGAGGATAGGGAAGAAGAAGAAGAAGGAGAGGATAGGGAAGAAGAAGAAGAAGAAGGAGAGGATAGGGAAGAAGAAGAAGGAGAGGATAGGGAAGAAGAAGAAGAAGAAGGAGAGGATAGGGAAGAAGAAGAAGAAGGAGAGGATAGGGAAGAAGAAGAAGAAGAAGGAGAGGATAGGGAAGAAGAAGAAGAAGAAGGAGAGGATAGGGAAGAAGAAGAAGAAGGAGAGGATAGGGAAGAAGAAGAAGAAGAAGGAGAGGATAGGGAAGAAGAAGAAGAAGGAGAGGATAGGGAAGAAGAAGAAGAAGAAGGAGAGGATAGGGAAGAAGAAGAAGAAGAAGGAGAGGATAGGGAAGAAGAAGAAGAAGGAGAGGATAGGGAAGAAGAAGAAGAAGAAGGAGAGGATAGGGAAGAAGAAGAAGAAGGAGAGGATAGGGAAGAAGAAGAAGAAGGAGAGGATAGGGAAGAAGAAGAAGAAGAAGGAGAGGATAGGGAAGAAGAAGAAGAAGGAGAGGATAGGGAAGAAGAAGAAGGAGAGGATAGGGAAGAAGAAGAAGAAGAAGGAGAGGATAGGGAAGAAGAAGAAGAAGGAGAGGATAGGGAAGAAGAAGAAGAAGAAGGAGAGGATAGGGAAGAAGAAGAAGAAGGAGAGGATAGGGAAGAAGAAGAAGGAGAGGATAGGGAAGAAGAAGAAGAAGAAGGAGAGGATAGGGAAGAAGAAGAAGAAGGAGAGGATAGGGAAGAAGAAGAAGTAAACAAAAAAAAAAAGAGTAAAGAAGAAGAGGAAAGAGAAGAAAAAGAAAGAGAAGATGACATCGATGACGAAGAAAAAGAAAAGAAAAGAGTAAAGAAGAAGAGGAAAGAAAAGAAGAAGAAAAGAAGATGGCATCGATAATGAAGAAGAAGAAGAAAGAATGAGGAGATGGAGGAGGAGGAAAAAAGAAGAATGAGGAGATGGAGGAGGAGAAGAAAAGAAGAATTAGAAAAGAGAAACACGAAGACAACATACAAAGGGTAGCAGAAGGCGCTTGTATTCAGTGCGTGACGTCTTCACTAACCCTCTCCTCCCCTCTCCTCCCCTCTCCTCCTCTCTCCTCCCCTCTTCTCCTCTCTCCTCCCCTCTTCTCCTCTCTCCTCCCCTCTTCTCCTCTCTCCTCCCCTCTTCTCCTCTCTCCTCCTCTCTCCTCCCCTCTTCTCCTCTCTCCTCCCCTCTTCTCCTCTCTCCTCCTCTCTCCTCCCCTCTTCTCCTCTCTCCTCCCCTCTTCTCCTCTCTCCTCCCCTCTTTTCCCCTCTCCTCCCCTCATCTCCCCTCTTCTGCCTCTCTCCTCTGTTCTCTCCCCTCTCTATTATCTTCTTGTCTATTCTCACGCTTTCTTCTCTCTTCCCCCTTTATTTTCTTCTTTTTTTTCAAAGCTTTTGGTGTGCTTTGTTTTTTTATTCATTATTTGGGGCCTTGGTCTTTGTTTTATTGTTTTTATTCTTGTGTTTATTCGGTTGTTTTTATTATTGTTGGTGTTTTGTTACCTGATATATATATATATATATATATATATATATATAAAATTCTCATTATCTCTTCCAGATTTATTTTACTTTCCTCTCTCTCTCTCTCTCTCTCTCTCTCTCTCTCTCTCTCTCTCTCTCTCTCTCTCTCTCTCTCTCTCTCTCTCTCTCTCTCTCTCTTTCTCTCTCTCTCTCTTTCTCTCTCTCTCTCTTTCTCTCTCTCTCTCTTTCTCTCTCTCTCTCTCTCTCTCTCTCTCTCTCTCTCTCTCTCTCTCTCTCTCTCTCTCTCTCTCTCTCTCCCCTCTTTATTTTCTTCTCTTCATCTTTCTCCTCCACCCCCCCCCCCTTTCCTTCCCCACTCCTCTCATTAACCACCTTCCCCTCCCCCCTCCCCCCTCCCCCCCAAGTCCACCATGAAGAAAGCGTTCTTTTTGTTATTTTTTTAAAACTTATTTATTTACCTTTTTCGAGAAAGAGAAAACGTGGATCGTCACGTATACAAAACAATAGCAAGCTCGCTGAAGAATGGAGGGGTTATGTGCATACGTGTGTTCTGTGTTCTAGTATATTCCTGTGTGTTCTAGTATGTTCTATGTGTGTTCTAGTATGTCCCATGTGTGTTATATGTGTGTTCTAATGTGTGTTCTAATGTGTGTTCTAATGTGTGTTCCAGTGTGTTCTTGTGTGTTTCAGTGTGTTCTAATATGTTCTCGTGTATTCCAGTGTGTTCTAATGTGTTCCAGTGTGTTATAGTGTGTTCTAATGTGCTCTGTTGTGATACAGTGTATACTAGTGTGTTCTTGTGTGTTCCAGTGTGTTTAAATGTGTTCCAGTGTTCTAGTGTTCACCAGTGTGCTCTAGCGTGCTCTATAACAAAAGACAACCTTCGTTATATTTTTCTCAATTACTCAACGAAACAATTTTTTTTTTTTTTGTTTTTAGCATCACCATTCCCTTCAACCTCCCCCCCCCCTACCCTCCCCTCCCCTCCCCCCCCTCCTCCTGCACTTCCACCCTAATTCCGGCTTCCCTCCCCTCGGCTTCAGCTCCACCCTTCCACCCCCCCCCCTCCCCCTCCCCCTCCCCCTCCCCCTCCCTCCCCCCCCAGCTTTCGCCACCAACTTCAAGAATGTGATTTATGTTAATCTGGGCCAGGTATTGGGTGGCCATGTCTGTGAGTCGGTGGCCATTGTTGCGGTGCCTGGCCTGGCGGCGGCCTCTCTTGCCTTGGGGTGGGGGCGGGGGCGGGGGCGGAGGTAGGGGAGGAGAGGGAGGTAGGGGAGGAGAGGGAGGTAGGGGAGAAGAGGGAGATAGGGGAGGAGGTGGAGGGAGGGTAGGGGCAGAGGCGGGGGCGGGGTGGGGGGTGAAGGTGAAAGGAGAGTAGGTTGAAGAAGGAGGTTCCATATAATATATGTTATTTCTTGTTTATCATTTCTTATCTATTACTCTTCTCTCTCTCTCTCTCTCTCTTTCTGCTTTTATTATACATAAATATATATACATATATATATATTTTTATCAGAGAGCCCAAGGAAAAGACAAGAATTGTGGCCTCGGGTCCGTGGAGGGGAGGGGGTGAGGGGGTCATGATTGGCGCGCTATTTTTCTGAATTCAAACTTGGTGACCTTCCGTGTCGGTTACCGATATTTGTGAATGAAAAAGAAAATATATTCGGCTCCGAGCGAGTTTTCGGTATTTTTGTGTATGATATCACGATCAAAATAAGCTATGATTATCATTTATTTATATTTTTTGACTGGGTGTTATTGATCAGGCTGACAGTAAACGAGAAGTGTTCGAACGTGCGTCGCGAGATTACCATTTTGAAAAAAAAAAAAAAAAAAAAAAAAAAAAAAAAAAAAAAAAATACTTATGCCCCGTATCAGTATTTTTTTTACTTATATAATTTTGATAATTATACACTACAAGATATATAATTAACAGAGTTATGCAATATACATACAATAACGGCAAATGAAAACGAACAATAACGAAAAAAGAAAAATATACTAAACAGGAAGAAAATAGAATTAATACTCTGAGTCCAATGTTTTTCTGGGGGGAGGGGGGGGGGGGGTTGAGGGGGGGGTTGAGGGGGGGGAGAAGAGTTCACCTGGAGTTCAAATGATCAATTGTCGAGAGCGAGGCGCCGCTGAGGTCGACTCCTTAGACACTTGCTAAAAAAAATTCCGTCGTGATTATCGTGCGTTTTCATTTGTAAGTTTCCCGGATCTACGTCATCTTTCATATGTTTATATATTTTGTTGTTGTTGTTGTTGTTATTTTTCTTGTTCTTTCACTGATCTTTGTTTATATTTCTGTCGTCTCTCTCTCTCTCTCTTTCTATTTTTTTCTTGTTTGCGAGTTTATGTTTCTTTTTCTATTTTTTTATTTTTTTTCTTTTGATTGTATATTTATCTCTCTCTCTATTTCTCTGACTATTTGTGTTTGTCTGTCTCTCTCTCTCTCTCTCTCTCTCTCTTTCACCTTTCTCCTTCTCTTTCTCTCTCTCACACCCTCCTCTCTCTCTCCCATTTCCCGAAGACAATGTTTACATCCCCCCCCCCCCCCTTTTGGGTCACTCGTCAGCCGGCGTGTGATAAACTTTGGGATAAACTTTATGTTCTTTAGAAGGAATGCGAGGATTTTGTTCATAAATGACCTCGGACAACCTTTGTGTACATATTCAGCCCCGAAGATTTGCATAACAATCCTTTACAGAGAGACCGGATTAGTAGAAGTAACACGTGTGTGAGAGAACAGTTTCTCGTCTTTGTTCACGCAAGTTGATCCAAAGCCTGTGTGTGTTTGCGTGTGTTGTGTTGTGTCGTGTGTTTTTTGTTTGTTTGTATGAGTGTTTGTTTATGTGTGTGTGTGTGTGTTGTGCTTGTGTTTTTGTTTGTATGTATGTGTGTTTGTTTGTGTGTATGCGTGTTTGTGTGTGTGTGTGTGTGCGTGTTTGCGTGTGTGTTTACGTGTGTGTATGTTTGTGTTTGTTTGTGGGTGTGTCGTGTTTGGGGATGTATGTGTGTTGTATGTGCATGTACGTCGCGCAAGTATTTGTGTCTGTGTGCGTGTCTGTAGATCACAACGACTATAAAACATGTTATTTCAGCACCGCCCTTTACAAGAAGTTTCGCAGTGATCCAAGTCGTCTCCCACGCATCGAGACATGGATGAATTCCCGCCCAAACGACTTCGTTCATCAAGCTCTGTTCCTGTTCTTGGTTGTTCATCAAGATCTGCGATAGGCGCCCCTGTTCATTTTGCTATTGTTAAGAGTTATCTCAAAGCGACGCCAAACAATGTCACTGATTCTGAATTAGACTCCATTTGGATATCAATCTCGCTTGTGAAATTGAAATCTTTTGCAGGTATTCGGATGCATGCTGTTCTGGCGGCTGGCGGCTTCGTTGTGAAATCGATGCTTTTCTTTCATATAATCAGTTTATTCATTCCACGATCACTACATCAAGATAAATCACCTTTTTTTCCTTTTTTTTTTCTTATCATTTTTCCTCATAATTTTTTAACTGAAAAAAGGTTTACCATTCCATACTCGTTCATTGCATTTTGTCCAAGCGTAATACATATTAGAATATATTTTAGGTAAGATAAAAAGGGGAAAAAATGGAACACATTTTGATGAAATGTGTGATATAAATTACGTCATAGAAAGCAATTTAAACGGATGTCACAACAGAAGATGATCGGTGTGTCAGTGCATCGTTGCATCGTTGCATAGCTCATTGTGGTTTTCTAAAATGGTTCCTTGTGCTAATTCTGAAGGCTGTGTATGTTAAGGATTTAGCATGGTATTTTTATCTTGATGTGGTATAGAGGAATATATCTCATAGTCTTTCATTAATCAATTTCTTTATGACATTATAATGACGATAGTGGCAAAGCTACTAAAAATGATAATAACGACAAAACTCCAAAACAAAAAGAACAAGAACACGAACAGCAGCAGCAACAAGAGGAATGACAAAGGATAGCAACAATACCAACAACAATAAGTTTAACAAAAGATAAACCTTCTCCTGCATAGTTTTGTACCTGCAGTCCCTCCACCGAAGAAGCTTCAGTCCGGTGTAGCGAACAATCGGCCTTTTTATCTATTCCGCATAAAAATATTGTGCTCTGAGGGGCTGATCATCATAATTTAATGTAACAATATAAGGCCACTGGTTTAACCTGCGGCCACCAGAAGGACAGTGGCCTCCGTTGTTATGTTAATAGTTAACCTTCCCGCATCCAGAGGACAGTGGTGTTCCTGTCGTCCTTTGTATTGTTGAAATTTCACCATCTGGCCACCAGGCGGACAGCGGCGCTCGCATCGGTGCGTTGCGACCCCGCTAATAACTCACAATTGGGTCGGCGGAATGGCCGGGCCCGCAGGTGTCGCCCCTTGTGATGCGAAGTCGTTCAACATCCCGCCACCAGAGGGACAGTGGCGCTAGTGTCGGCCTGTGAGGCAGATTCTTCACGGGGACTTGTTGCATGCCAGGCATAAAGAATTCAGCCGGACAAAGGTTGCCAGAGACGTTTTCTTGTCGCTCCCACCGCCACAATAATCCTTTGTACAAACAAGGCAACTCAAACAGGTTCCCAGGCTGCCCCTTCCTCGCTCTCGCTGGATTTGCTTATCGAATGTAAATCCTGATGGATTAATCCGAGACGATTTGGGGCTTTAACGATTTTTATGGACATTTTTCCTCCCGGTGTAAAAATTTCGAAGGCTTTGTGTCCCGAGGAGGGGGTGTAGTTATGGCTCCGGGTGACAAGTGGCCTCAGATTCGTAAACCTGCTCAAAGGTGATCAGGTCCTGTGCTATGGCGGCGGCGGCGGCGGCGGCGGCGGAGCAGGAGGCGGGGAGGAGCTAGGACACGAGGGAGATAACAATTCGGATTTTCTCTTTTTTCTTCCTCGTGAAAGGCGGCGCAGGGCTGTGTCGTGGGCGTGAGTGCTTTGGCAGTTGGCGCTTCCTTTTCTTGAGTGTGTTGTAAGCTTAATGTTATGTGTGAGGACGGTCTTAGCATCACAATGTAAGTGTATTAATAGAATCCACCCAAAAGACTGATGAATCATTAGCCACTTGAGGATGCGATCTAGGAAAAAAAAAATGAACATAGACCCGCTCATTAAGTTTCAATAGAGCGACATAGACGCCTGTTATCTATGGGATATACAAGCAACTGGCGCGTGAAGTACATACCCCGTTTATACATTCCCCCCATTCATTTTCTCACCGACAGTCACTCTGCCGCACAATTGCTGTCTGATTATTATCTCCTCATCTTATTTATTAACAATCATTTGGCTTCAATTTACATTTCATCTCTCTCTCTATTCTTCCTCCTCCCTCTTCCTCCTCCTCTCTCTCTATCCATCACATACGCATTCACGACGCACAAAAAACGAAACAGGCATATACTGCGTGTACATAAAGGGATCTAAGAGTTAACTGAATGTACACGTGTAAATAAAGGTATGTGTGTTTAGCTCAGTATGTGCATCGGGAGTAATGTACGTGCGATGTGAATGGATGTAGAGGAATACGAATGTGTACTGTGAAAATATCATTTTTTTTTCTCTCTTTAAAGACACCCCCTCCCCCTCCCTTTCTTTATTTGCTTCCTAAAAGATACCTAAAAGATACCTGTTCCTTCCTTCTGTTGCCTTAGGATAACCCCCCCCCCCCTCCTCCTCCTTAGGATACCCTTCTTCCTTCTTCCTCCGCAAAGGAACCCCATCCTACGTGCAAAGGATCCCCCCCCCCCCAAGGAACCCCTTCCAAAGGACACCCTACCCTCCATCCCAAAGGACCCCCCCCCCCCCGTTCATCCCCAACCATATCCTCTTCCTCCACCTTTCAAAGGATGCCCCCCCACCCCCCTCCCTCCCTGACGACGCCCGCTTCCCTACCTACCCCCCCTCCCCCTCCGATGCTCCTCAAAGGAACCCCTCCTCCCTCTTTCCTAGTGCCACCCTCCCCCCCCTTCTTAAAAGAATACCTCTTTATTTTCTTCCCTCTCCTCTGTTTTCCTTCACCCCCCCCCCTCCTTCCTACATCCTATTCCTAAAGGATACTCTCCCTCTCCCTTGAATCTTTGTCTTCCTCTTCCCTACCCCTTCCTCTTCCTCCTCATTTATCTCCCTCTCCCTTGACTCCACATTATCCTCCCTCCCTCCCATTCCACTCCCTTTTTCTTGCCTCTTCTTCTTCCTCCCCCTTCCTCTCCGTCTCCCTGCCTCTTCCTCCTCCTCCCTCTTCCACTCCCTTTTCCTCCCCGATTCCCCTTCCTATCCCTCTATCCTCCCTATACGTCTTCCTCCCCATTCTGTCCCTCTCCCCTGCCTCTTTCTCCTCCTCCCCCTTTCTCTCCCTCTCCCCTGCCTCTTCCTCTTTTTGCTATCCCTCTCCCCTGCCTCTACATCTTCCACCCCTTTCTCTCCTCCCCCCCTTAAACTCCCTCTCCCCTTCCTCTTCCTCCTTCTCCCCCTTCTACATCCGCTCCCTCTCTTCTGCTTCTTCCTCTTCCTCTTCCTCTTCCTACCCCTCCCCCTTCCTCTCCCTCTCCCCAACCCTTCTATCCCCTCTTCCCTCCCTCCTTTATCCTCCCCACTTCCCCTTCCTCTCCCTCTCCCTTGCCTCTAGGTCTTCCTCCCCTTCCTCTCCCCACCCTCCATTCCCTCCCCCTCTTTCTCCCCTTCCTCTCCCTCTCTCTTGCCTCTACGTCTTCCTCCCCCTCCTCCCCCCCACCCTTCCATTCCCTCCCCCTCTTTCTCCCCTTCCTCTCCCTCTCTCTTGCCTCTACGTCTTCCTCCCCTTCCTCCCCCCCACCTTTCCATTCCCTCCCCCTCTTTCTCCCCTTCCTCTCCCTCTCTCTTGCCTCTACGTCTTCCTCCCCTTCCTCCCCCCACCCTTCCATTCCCTCCCCCTCTTTCTCCCCTTCCTCTCCCTCTCTCTTGCCTCTACGTCTTCCTCCCCTTCCTCCCCCACCCACCCTTCCATTCCCTCCCCCTCTTTCTCCCCTTCCTCTCCCTCCCCCTTGCCTCTACGTCTTCCTCCCCTTCCTCCCCCCCACCCTTCCATTCCCTCCCCCTCTTTCTCCCCTTCCTCTGCATCCGCCCTACTCCGTCCCAAAGGATTCCGCCCCTTCTCCCTGCCGTAGGATTTCCACCCTTTCCATCCCACAGGACACTTCGCTCCTCCTTCTCCCTTCCAAAGGATTCTCCCTCCTTTTAATCCCTTTCGCGGGATAACCCCTCCCTCTACCTCCCCCTCCCTCTGCCTCCCCCTCCCTCTACGTCCCCCTCCCTCTACCTCCCCCTCCCGCACCCATAGGCTTCCCCCCTTCCGAAGCCCCCCCCCCCCCATCTTCTAGCTCCTAGGCATCGTCCTCTAGATTTCTTCTCCCTCTTCTCCCTCAAACCCTTCCCAAGAGATGCCCTCTCCCTCCTTCCTCCCCCCCCTTCTCCCTCACAAATGATTCTTCTCCTCTTCGCTCTCCCTCGAAGGATACAGTTCTACCCGTTCTCTAGCCCGAAGGATCCCCCCCCCCCTACCACAATTCCCTCCCTTCT
>NC_061827.1:30560129-30567629 GCF_019202785.1 Penaeus chinensis | reverse complement strand
CCCTCGCCCCCCTTCCCCCACCCTGACCCCCCTTCCTCCTTCCTCCCCCCCTTCCCCCGCCCTCATCCTCCCTACCCCCCCCCCCCACCGACGAAACTAAAACCGGATCGTGTTATATAGTATAAGGGATTTACGTTGCACTCATAAACCTCGTCGTTATGCTGTTGGTGTCGCCATGCCTTCGGTTAGTATCCTGACGGAGTTAATGATCTCATTTAAGTACGTACCTTACCCTCTCTTTCTCTCCTTCCCTCCCTCTCTCCTCCATTCCTTCCTTTCATTCCTTTCTCCTATCCCTTTCCTTTTAATCCTCCTATTCCTTCCACTCCCCTCTTCCTTCCTTCCTTTTCCTTCATGCTTCTCTTCCTCACCCTCCCAATCCCCCCCAGCCTCTCCCTCCCACCCATTCTTTCCCCCTCCCTCCCTTCCTTCCCCCCCTTCCATCTACCCCCTACACCTGCCTCCCCCCCCCTCCCTCTCCCACTACCCTACCCCCCCCCACCCCCCTCTCCATGACTCCTACGCCGCCCGTTTTCTACGACAAATTGGCTCATTCATAAATCAAGGGCAGACTTTAAGGACCTGCCGTTGCTAACTGCCCTCCTCTGCCATTTTTTTTCCACTGGGGGAGGGGGGGATTTTTTTTCGAAAATGGGGGTCAATTTGGGGTTTGTTAATGGAGAAAAAAAATCGGCGGGATATTTTGATGGGCAAAGGGGGTGGGGATGGGTGGGGGGTGGGTGGGGGGGTAAGATTTCATTTTTACTCTTATTCTTAATTTTCTTGTTATTCTTATTCTTATCCTTATTATTCTTATTCCTTTTTTTCTCTAATTCTTATTCTTATATTTCCTCTTTCTCCTCTTCTTATTTTTCCGTTTCCTTGTTCCTCTTCTTATTTTTCTTATTCTCTGTTCCTCTTCTTCCCCCTTTTCTTCCCCCTCTCCTTATTCTTCGTCAAAATAAATCATGCAGGAAGTTATGCAAAGAAAAAGTTTTGGTAACATTTATCTCCTGATCAGGTTTCCATTCCCAGTTGCGAATGGGAGAATAGGTGAATGGGAGAATAGGTGAATGGGAGAATAGGTGAATGGGAGAATAGGTGAATGGGAGAATAGGTGAATGGGAGATTAGGTGAATGGGAGAATAGGTGAATGGGAGATTAGGTGAATGGGAGAATAGGTGAAGGGGAGATTAGGTGAATGGGAGATTAGGTGAATGGGAGAATAGGTGAATGGGAGAATAGTTGAATGGGAGAATAGGTGAATGGGAGATTAGGTGAATGGGAGAATAGGTGAATGGGAGATTAGGTGAATGGGAGAATAGGTGAATGGGAGATTAGGTGAATGGGAGAATAGTTGAATGGGAGAATAGGTGAATGGGAGATTAGGTGAATGGGAGAATAGGTGAATGGGAGATTAGGTGAATGGGAGAATAGGTGAATGGGAGATTAGGTGAATGGGAGAATAGGTGAATGGGAGATTAGGTGAATGGGAGAATAGGTGAATGGGAGATTAGGTGAATGGGAGAATAGGTGAATGGGAGATTAGGTGAATGGGAGATTAGGTGAATGGGAGAATAGGTGAATGGGAGAATAGGTGAATGGGAGATTAGGTGAATGGGAGATTAGGTGAATGGGAGAATAGGTGAATGGGAGATTAGGTGAATGGGAGAATAGGTGAATGGGAGATTGGGTGAATGGGAGATTAGGTGAATGGGAGAATAGGTGAATGGGAGATTAGGTGAATGGGAGATTAGGTGAATGGGAGATTAGGTGAATGGGAGAATAGGTGAATGGGAGAATAGGTGAATGGGAGATTAGGTGAATGGGAGATTAGGTGAATGGGAGAATAGGTGAATGGGAGATTAGGTGAATGGGAGAATAGGTGAATGGGAGATTGGGTGAATGGGAGATTAGGTGAATGGGAGAATAGGTGAATGGGAGATTAGGTGAATGGGAGAATAGGTGAATGGGAGAATAGGTGAATGGGAGAATAGGTGAATGGGAGAATAGGTGAATGGGAGATTAGGTGAATGGGAGATTGGGTGAATGGGAGAATAGGTGAATGGGAGATTAGGTGAATGGGAGAATAGGTGAATGGGAGATTAGGTGAATGGGAGAATAGGTGAATGGGAGATTAGGTGAATGGGAGAATAGGTGAATGGGAGATTAGGTGAATGGGAGAATAGGTGAATGGGAGATTAGGTGAATGGGAGAATAGGTGAATGGGAGATTAGGTGAATGGGAGATTAGGTGGAATGGGAGAATAGGTGAATGGTGAGATTAGGTGGAATGGGAGATTAGGTGAATGGGGAGAATAGGTGAATGGGAGAATAGGTGAATGGGAGAATAGGTGAATGGGAGAATAGGTGAATGGGAGAATTGGGTGAATGGGAGATTAGGTGAATGGGAGAATAGGTGAATGGGAGATTAGGTGAATGGGAGAATAGGTGAAGGGGAGAATAGGTGAAGGGGAGAATAGGTGAATGGGAGAATAGGTGAATGGGAGAATAGGTGAATGGGAGATTAGGTGAATGGGAGAATAGGTGAATGGGAGAATAGGTGAATGGGAGATAGGTGAATGGGAGATTAGGTGAATGGGGAGAATAGGTGAATGGGAGAATAGGTGAATGGGAGAATAGGTGAATGGGGAGATTAGGTGAATGGGGAATAGGTGAAGGGGATTAATAGGTGAATGGGAGAATAGGTGAATGGGAGATTAGGTGAATGGAGATTAGGTGAATGGGAGAATAGGTGAATGGGAGATTAGGTGAATGGGAGAATAGGTGAATGGGAGATTGGTGAATGGGAGATTGGGTGAATGGGAGATTAGTGTGAATAGGAGAATAGGTGAATGGGAGATTAGGTGAAATGGGAGATTAGGTGAAGGGGAGAATAGGTGGAAGGGGGAGAATAGGTGAATGGGAGAATAGGTGAATGGAGAGGATTGGTGAATGGGAGATTGGGTGAATGGAGAGATTAGGTGAATGGGAGAATAGGTGAATGGGAGATTAGGTGAAGGGAGAGAATAGGTGAAGGGGAGAATAAGTGAATGGAGAATAGGTGAATGGGAGATTGGGTGAATGGGAGATTAGGTGAATGGGAGATTAGGTGAATGGGAGAATAGGTGAATGGGAGATTAGGTGAATGGGAGATTAGGTGAATGGGAGAATAGGTGAATGGGAGAATAGGTGAATGGGAGATTAGGTGAATGGGAGAATAGGTGAATGGGAGATTAGGTGAATGGGAGATTAGGTGAATGGGAGATTAGGTGAATGGGAGATTAGGTGAATGGGAGATTAGATGAATGGGAGAATAGGTGAATGGGAGAATAGGTGAATGGGAGATTAGATGAATGGGAGAATAGGTGAATGGGAGATTAGGTGAATGGGAGAATAGGTGAATGGGAGATTAGGTGAATGGGAGAATAGGTCAATGGGAGATTAGGTGAATGGGAGAATAGGTGAATGGGAGATTAGGTAAATGGGAGATTAGGTGAATGGGAGAATAGGTGAATGGGAGATTAGGTGAATGGGAGATTAGGTGAATGGGAGATTAGGTGAATGGGAGAATAGGTGAATGGGAGAATAGGTGAATGGGAGATTAGGTGAATGGGAGAATAGGTGAATGGGAGATTAGGTGAATGGGAGAATAAGTGAATGGGAGAATAGGTGAATGGGAGATTAGGTGAATGGGAGAATAGGTGAATGGGAGATTAGGTGAATGGGAGATTAGGTGAAGGGGAGAATAGGTGAAGGGGAGAATAGGTGAATGGGAGAATAGGTGAATGGGAGATTGGGTGAATGGGAGATTAGGTGAATGGGAGAATAGGTGAAGGGGAGAATAGGTGAAGGGGAGAATAGGTGAAGGGGAGAATAGGTGAATGGGAGAATAGGTGAAGGGGAGATTAGGGGAATGGGAGAATAGGTGAAGGGGAGATTAGGTGAAGGGGAGAATAGGTGAATGGGAGAATAGGTGAATGGGAGATTAGGTGAATGGGAGAATAGGTGAATGGGAGATTAGGTGAATGGGAGATTAGGTGAATGGGAGAATAGGTGAATGGGAGAATAGGTGAATGGGAGAATAGGTGAATGGGAGAATAGGTGAATGGGAGAATAGGTGAATGGGAGATTAGGTAAATGGGAGAATAGGTGAATGGGAGAATAGGTGAATGGGAGATTAGGTGAATGGGAGATTAGGTGAATGGGAGATTAGGTGAAGGGGAGAATAGGTGAATGGGAGAATAGGTGAATGGGAGATTAGGTGAATGGGAGAATAGGTGAATGGGAGATTAGGTGAATGGGAGAATAAGTGAATGGGAGAATAGGTGAATGGGAGATTAGGTGAATGGGAGAATAGGTGAATGGGAGATTAGGTGAATGGGAGATTAGGTGAAGGGGAGAATAGGTGAAGGGGAGAATAGGTGAATGGGAGAATAGGTGAATGGGAGATTGGGTGAATGGGAGATTAGGTGAATGGGAGAATAGGTGAAGGGGAGAATAGGTGAAGGGGAGAATAGGTGAATGGGAGAATAGGTGAATGGGAGAATAGGTGAAGGGGAGATTAGGGGAATGGGAGAATAGGTGAAGGGGAGATTAGGTGAAGGGGAGAATAGGTGAATGGGAGAATAGGTGAATGGGAGATTAGGTGAATGGGAGAATAGGTGAATGGGAGATTAGGTGAATGGGAGATCAGGTGAATGGGAGAATAGGTGAATGGGAGATTAGGTGAATGGGAGATTAGGTGAATGGGAGATTAGGTGAAGGGGAGAATAGGTGAATGGGAGAATAGGTGAATGGGAGATTAGGTGAATGGGAGAATAGGTGAATGGGAGATTAGGTGAATGGGAGAATAAGTGAATGGGAGAATAGGTGAATGGGAGAATAGGTGAATGGGAGAATAGGTGAATGGGAGATTAGGTGAATGGGAGATTAGGTGAAGGGGAGAATAGGTGAAGGGGAGAATAGGTGAATGGGAGAATAGGTGAATGGGAGATTGGGTGAATGGGAGATTAGGTGAATGGGAGAATAGGTGAATGGGAGAATAGGTGAAGGGGAGATTAGGGGAATGGGAGAATAGGTGAAGGGGAGATTAGGTGAAGGGGAGAATAGGTGAATGGGAGAATAGGTGAATGGGAGATTAGGTGAATGGGAGAATAGGTGAAGGGGAGATTAGGTAAATGGGAGAATAGGTGAATGGGAGAATAGGTGAATGGGAGATTAGGTGAATGGGAGATTAGGTGAAGGGGAGAATAGGTGAAGGGGAGAATAGGTGAATGGGAGAATAGGTGAATGGGAGAATAGGTGAAGGGGAGGATAGGTGAATGGGAGAATAGGTGAATGGGAGAATAGGTGAAGGGGAGATTAGGGGAATGGGAGAATAGGTGAAGGGGAGATTAGGTGAAGGGGAGAATAGGTGAATGGGAGAATAGGTGAATGGGAGATTAGGTGAATGGGAGAATAGGTGAAGGGGAGATTAGGTAAATGGGAGAATAGGTGAAGGGGAGAATAGGTGAATGGGAGAATAGGTGAAGGGGTGAATAGGTGAAGGGGAGAATAGGTGAATGGGAGAATAGGTGAATGGGAGATTAGGTGAATGGGAGAATAGGTGAAGGGGAGAATAGGTGAATGGGAGAATAGGTGAATGGGAGAATAGGTGAAGGGGAGAATAGGTGAATGGGAGAATAGGTGAAGGGGAGATTAGGTGAATGGGAGAATAGGTGAATGGGAGAATAGGTGAATGGGAGATTAGGTGAATGGGAGAATAGGTGAATGGGAGATTAGGTGAATGGGAGATTAGGTGAATGGGAGAATAGGTGAATGGGAGATTAGGTGAATGGGAAAATATGTGAAGGGGAGAATAGATGAAGGGGAGAATAGGTGAATGGGAGAATAGGTGAAGGGGAGAATAGGTGAAGGGGAGATTAGGTGAATGGGAGATTAGGTGAATGGGAGAATAGGTGAATGGGAGATTAGGTGAATGGGAGATTAGGTGAATGGGAGATTAGGTGAATGGGAGAATATGTGAAGGGGAGAATAGGTGAAGGGGAGAATAGGTGAATGGGAGAATAGGTGAATGGGAGAATAGGTGAATGGGAGAATAGGTGAATGGGAGATTAGGTGAATGGGAGAATAGGTGAATGGGAGATTAGGTGAATGGGAGAATAGGTGAATGGGAGATTAGGTGAATGGGAGAATAGGTGAATGGGAGATTAGGTGAATGGGAGATTAGGTGAATGGGAGAATAGGTGAAGGGGAGAATAGGTGAAGGGGAGAATAGGTGAATGGGAGAATAGGTGAATGGGAGAATAGGTGAATGGGAGAATAGGTGAAGGGGAGAATAGGTGAAGGGGAGAATAGGTGAATGGGAGAATAGGTGAAGGGGAGAATAGGTGAATGGGAGAATAGGTGAATGGGAGAATAGTTGAATGGGAGAATAGGGGAATGGGAGATTAGGTGAATGGGAGAATAGTTGAATGGGAGAATAGGTGAATGGAAGAATAGTTGAATGGGAGATTAGGTGAAGGGGAGAATAGGTGAATGGGAGATTAGGTCAATGGGAGAATAGGGGAATGGGAGATTAGGTGAATGGGAGAATAGGTGAATGGGAGAATAGGTGAATGGGAGATTAGGTGAATGGGAGAATAGGTGAATGGGAGAATAGGTGAAGGGGAGAATGATTAAATGTGATAATAGGTGAATGGGAGAATAACTGTAAATGTGAGAATAGGTGAATGGGAGATTAGGTGAATGGGAAAATAACTGAATTCTAGAATAGGTGAATGGGAGAGTAGGTGGAATTGGAGGATCAGCTGATAGGCGAATTATGTGAATGGCAGAAAATGCGAAACGGAGAATGAGTGAGCAGGAAAATATGTGAACTGACAAATAGGCAAATAGGTAAATATTTTCTGTGCCATATTTTGATGCGAAAGAAAGGTGACTTCTGAAACGGTATTTTCATATTCCGTTGGTTAATATAGAGCATTTATATGTACATTCTTTAGATGTTAGTCAATCTAACGAAAAAAAAATATATATATATATATACAGTAACCCTTGACGGAAATCTAAGTATGAAGGCGCATTGAATTCATAAAGTTTTTGTTATTTTTTTGCTTTTGTTCAACATCTGTGCATTGTCAGTGTGATGTTGGTTTTGCAATATTTTTTTTCTTCTTCTTCTTCTTCTTTCTCTCCAAAGAATGTGTTGAATAGCGACAGTAACATTTCAGGATCTCGCTTGCTGGAGAACACCCACAGGGGTACACCCACCAGAGTACACCCATGGGACTACACCCATTGGAGTACCCCCACGAATTACACCCACCAGAGTACACCCATGGGACTACACCCATTGGAGTACCCCCACGAATTACACCCACCAGAGTACACCCACCGGCTACACCCACCTGAGTACAGAGTACAGAGTACATTGTTTTTATCTTCTTTTTTTCATCTTCTTTTCTTCTTCGTCCTCGTTTTCATCCTCCTCTTTTCT
>NC_061827.1:30550129-30552629 GCF_019202785.1 Penaeus chinensis | reverse complement strand
CTTCCCTCCCTCCCTCCCTCCCTCCCTCCCTCCCTCCCTCCCTCCTTTACCTCCGCCCCTCCTTCTCTCCCTCCCTCCTTCCCTCCCTCCCTCCCTCCCTCCCTCCCTCCATCCCTCCCTCCCTCCCTCCCTCCTTTACCTCCGCCCCTCCTTCTCCCCTTCCCCCTCTTTCACCTCCCTCCCTCCCTCCTCCCCTTTACCTCCCTCTCTCCTTCCCACTCCCTTCCCCGTCCCACCCACCCCTCCAAACCCCCTCCCCACCCCCCCAGGGCGTCCCAGTTGGCTTATCTTCGCTACAACGCGGCACTTAAGCAACACAAATAAATTCGGCAAGTAAATTTTGTCAAGGGGAACTTCACATTGTTACTTCGCGTTGGTCCCCGAGATAACATTATTAATGCCAAGTTTCAGAGCTTAAATCGGACCGCAGGATCTTATTGTTGCGTTTTGTCAGTGGCGTCTGGCCCGCTTTCCCCTTGGAGATCTTCATTCATCAGTCTCTCGTTGTTTACCCGCTCGCCCATTCATAATTTCTGAGGTGAATGAGTGAATGAATGGAGCTGGCACGGGCGCGTGTGCGGCGTGCAAGAAACCTCGCAAGAACGTCTTGACTTCCGGTCTTACTATGGTCCGCTATGGCATGCTGGGCGCACCTTCTGTCCCGTTTATCCGGACTGTCTCTTGGGCTGTTTCCTCGCTGACCCCCTCTCCCCCTCTCCTCTACACCCCACCCCTTCGCAGCGTCAAAGAACCCCCCTCCCCCACTCTAACCATCAGCACTACTTCCTCCCTCCCCTCTCTTCTCCTCCACTCCTTCCCTCTCATTTCCCTTCCTTCCTCTCCCCACCTCTCCTGCCTTCCCTCTCCCCCTCCCCTCCCTTCCACACCCTTCTCCCATCCCCTCTCCACATCCCCTCCCTTCCTCCCCCCCCCCTCCCTTCCCTCTCCCCCTCCCTTCCCTCTCCCCCTCCCTTTCCTCCCCCCATGCCTTCCCTCTCCCCCTCCCTTCCCTCTCCCCTTCCCTTTCCTCCCTTCCACACCCTTCTCCCATCCCCTCTCCACCTCCCCTCTCTTCCTTTTGCCCCTCCCCTCCCTTCCCTCTCTCCATGCCTTCCCTCTCCCCCTCCCTTCCCTCTCCCCTTCCCTTCCCTCTCCCCTTCCCTTCCCTCTCCCCCCTCCCTTCTCCCTCTCCCTCCCTTCTCCATCCCTTCCCTTCCCTCTCCCCCTCCCTTCCCTCTTCCCCTCCCTTCCCTCTCCCCCTCCCTTCCCTCTCCCCCCCTCCTTCCTCAACATTCTAAATTAAGTGCGACTTCTTGGCTTGTTCCTCGAGTACAACTTCGCCGCAATCCGTCGAGGAGTAGCGAGGGCCAAGCATCAGTCAGGCCTCGGCGCTATCTCGGCATCAAGGGCCATCGACACCCCGCCCGCGCCATCCCTTTCGGCTGACCTTTTCGAGCTCAACCTCCCGCATTTGTTGTCGTCGGTCCCTAAGGTATTTTGGGTCCCCACGCTAATTGCCTGAGTCAGCCGAGGTGTTGAATCATCGTAGTAACTTCAGCCCCCGTGCCCCCATACCCACACCCCAGCCTCTACCTCGCTTCTCATGCCCATCAATCCATCTCCCTCCCTCCCTCTCCCCCCCTCTTTCGCACTCCCTTTTTATATCCTTTTTATTTTCTGCATTTCGTTCCTATTGAACCACTTCTCTTTATCTTCATCGCTCTTCTCCCACCTCCTCTTCCCATTCATTCGTCTCTCCATCTCCCGTTTCGCTCCCTTCAATCCTCCCCCCCCCTTCCTCGACCCCCACCCCCTTTTTCATCGCCTCAACTCACACACCCCTTCCCACCCCCTTTACCCCTCCTCCCTTCTCCCCCAATCTCCTCCCTTCGCCCCTCCTTTCTCCTCCCCTTCGCCCCTCCCCCCTTCCCTCAAACCGCCCCCTTCCTCATCCCCCTCTCACCCTCCCCCTCCTTCCTCCCTCGACATGATGTTAATTACTGGCGCCTATTAATAAGAGAGATCAGCGTGATGCAGAAGGCCCCAGGCTGTCACTTCCAGGTGAGTCGGCCACACCTCGAGGCATCGCCCCTCGAAAAATCATTCGCCATTACGAACTTCCGCGCGCTGGCAAGGCATTCCGTCGTATTAATAGCTTTCAATTAATCAGATTGTTACCTCACAAGCAGCTCGGCTATTTATAAGCATCACCTCGTACTTACGATCTCTTAGTCTCTGCATACGATCCTGCCCCTTCGTTCTGTCACGCGCCCACACGCCCGCACGCCCACTGCGATGCGCACTTGCTACTCCCTACAAGATTGAGTGGCGTTTTCAACACGAAAAGATTGTTGAGGGCATCGTAGCCTCATAAGACATCCTTATCTCCTTCCGTCAGTCTAGGGCACATGGCATTAGACATACACATGCTAATACTGTAAAATCATTATTATCACTATCATCATTATTATTATTTTGGCGGCCCTCTTACGCTCAATCT
>NC_061827.1:30480129-30482629 GCF_019202785.1 Penaeus chinensis | reverse complement strand
TTATTATTATTATTATTATTATTATTATTATTTTCATTGTTACTATTATTATCATTATTATTATAAATAATGTTATTATTGTGTTATTATAGTTATTTTGCCATTGTCATTATAATCAAAAATATAATTAATATTATTACCATTATAATTATTATTATTATTGTTGTTATTATTGTTATTATTCTTATTATCATTATCATTATCATTATTACTATCAATATTATTATTATCATTATTATTATTATTATTATTATTATTATTATTATTATTATTATTATTATCATTACTATTATTACTATTATTACTATTATTATTACATTTATTATTATCATTACTATTATTATTATTACTATTATTATTATTAATATTATTATTATCTGAATTATTATTTTATTATTATTATTACCATTATCATTATCATTATCATTATTATCATTATCATTATCATTATCATTATCATCATCATCATCATTATTATTATTGTTATTATTGTTATTATTATTATTATTATTATTATTATTATCATTATTATTATTATTATTATCATCACTATTATTATTATTATTATTATTATTATCATTACTATTATTATTATAATGATTACTATTATTATTATTATTATTATTATTATTATTATTATCATTATTACCATCATTATTATCATAATCATTATTATTATCCTTATCAATATTATCATTATTATTATTATTATTATTATTATTATTATTATTATTATTATTATTATCGCCATCATTATCATTATAATCATTACTATTATCATTATTATCATCATTATGACAATAATAATAACTATTATAAGTAGAGGGATCATCATCATCATCATCATATTATTATTATTATTATTATTATATTTGTTGTTGTTGCTGCTGTTTCATTATCATTATTATCATTATTGTTTTTATTTTTATCATCATTATTTTTCATGATTATTATTACTCTTATGATTATCATAATTACCCTTATTATTCTCATTTATATCATCATTCTCATTATTATTATTATTATCGCAATTGTTGTTGTTATTATTATTATCATTATTATTATTATAATTATCATGATCGTTATTATCATTATCATCATCATTATTTTAGTTATTAAATATTATTATTATTATTATTATCATTATTATTATTATTTTTATTATTAGTTTTTTTATTATTACTATTATCATTATTATTATCATTATCATTATTACTACTACTATTATTATTATCATTATTATTATTATTATTATTATCATTATCATTATTATTATTATTATTATTATTATTATTATTATTATCATTATCATTATTATCATTACTACTACTACTACTATTATTATTATCGCCATTATTATCATTATTATTATAATTATCATTATCATTATTATTATTATTACTACTACTACTACTACTATTATTATTATTATCATTATTATCATTATCATTTTTATCATTATTCTTATTATTACCATTATTATCATTATTTTTATCATTATCACCATAATCATCCTTATTATTGTTATCATTATTTTTACTGTTATTATCTTTATTATAACTATTGTTGTTGTTATTAACATTATTATTATTATATCATTATTATCATTATTATTATTATTATTATTATTATTATTATTATCATTATCAACATTAAATTATAGTCATCATCATTATCATATTATCAGTATTGTTATGATCATCATCATTGTTATCATTATTATTAACATAATTATTATTATAGTCTTCATTATTATAATTATCCATATTATTATTGCTATAATCATTATCATCATATTTTATTATTGCTATAATCATTATCATTATATTTTATTATCATAATCAATAATCATAATCCTCATTATCATTATGATCATTACTATTATCATTATCACCATCATTATTATTTTCATCATCATCATTGTTGCAACAGCAGCGGCAGTACTCAACACGATCATTGTCATCACACTCATAATGAGTCATTATACGAAAGACACTAACACAGGTGGCGATGGTATAATGCCCTTGATTATAAGGATAGGATAATGATAATGATGATGGGAATGATAAGAAGAGACAAAAAAATAATAATGATAACAACAGTAACAATAATGATGATGAAAATGATGGTAGCAAGATAACGGAAGAGGTAAATTAATTAAATAATAGGAGGAAATTTTTTTAAAAATATAGTGTCCAATATCGCAACAAAGATCTTTTTAAATAATAATGATATCATATCATTATTATCTTAACTATAATCATGATTATTATCATAATAATAATGATAATACACTTTTTTTTTATTTGCAACAGAATAATTGCCATTTGCTCTCAACTGTTTAGATTTTGCAATAACAAATTTCTCTTTGATCTCAACTATTTTCCGAGTATTTCCAACAATCTGTTACATTGATTTGGCAATTTACGAATCTTTTCAATAGCCATGTGTCTCTGAATGCTTTCGACAGTCGCCAAAACCTTTCAACAATGCGACTGGA
>NC_061827.1:30457629-30470129 GCF_019202785.1 Penaeus chinensis | reverse complement strand
AGTTGATGGGGAGGAGATAAGGTGGAGGGGAGGGTGGTGGAGGGAAGTGGAGGGGAGCTGATGGATGGGGAAGGAGATGAAGGGGGAAGGGGTTGGAGGAGGATGTGACGAGGGAAGGGGTGATGTAGGAGGGGGAGGGGGAGGGTGAGGAAGGAAATGTCGATGAGGGTAGGGGGAGAGGAAGGTGTGGGGATAGAGGGAGGGGATGCGATTACAGAGAAAGAGAGAGAGAGAGAGAGAGAGAGAGAGAGAGAGAGAGAGAGAGAGAGAGAAAGAGAAAGAAAGAGAGAGAGAGAGAGAGAGAGAGCAGCTGAAGATAGATTGCCTCCTTTCCCCTTCTCCCCCTTCCTCCTCCCCCCTCCCTATCCCTCCGTTATTGTTTCTTATTCCTCCGCCAACCCCATCCCCCTTCCCCACCTCCTCTCCCCACCTCCTCTCCCCTTCCCCACCTCCTCTCCCTTTCCCCCCTCCTCTCCCCACCTCCTCTCCCCTTCCCCACCTCCTCTCCCCTTCCCCACCTCCTCCCCCTTCCCCCCACCTTTTCCCCCTTCCCCCCACCTCCCTCTCCCTTTCCCCTCACCTTTTCCCCCTTCCCCCCACCTCCCTCTCCTTTCCCCCCACCTCTTCCCCCTTCCCCCCACCTCTCCCCCCTTCCCTCCCACCTCTCCCTTTCCCTTCACCCTCCCCTCAACCTCCCTTTTTTTCAAGAAGGTGTTTTAATAACTACCAGTTGTTTGATCGGACTCCCTCATCGACTCCGGCTTAAGGCCACATCGAATTCTTTCCTCCATCTCTCTCCTCCTTTTAATTCCATCTCGCTCTTATTCCCTCCTTTCTTTATCATCACCATCCCCTCTCTCTCGCCTCAAGTGCGACTTCCCCCCCCCCCCATCTTTCCCCCCGAAGCCTATAGGCCTCACCGGGTCGGGAAAAGGCCTACAGACTCGGTAAAGAGTGCATAGCGTTGAGAGGTCGCTTGAGATTACTAATGAAGTCGATTCCTGACTTGTTAATTCATCGGCTTTCAAAATGGTGACGGGAGTTCGGAAATGACTTTGTTATGGTGAGGTGGTTATTGTTATTATCTTTGTTGCTGTTGGGATTGTCGTTGAATTAGTAATGGTGATAATGATAAGAATAATTATAGTGAAGATAATGATGATAATGATGATGGTGATGATGATGGTGGTGGTGATGATGGTGGTGGTGGTGATGATGATAATGATGATGATGATGGTGATGGTGATGGTGATGGTGATGGTGATGGTGATGGTGATGGTGGTGATGGTGATGGTGATGGTGATGGTGGTGATGGTGATGGTGGTGATGGTGATGGTGATGGTGATGGTGATGGTGATGGTGATGGTGATGAGGAGGAGGAGGAAAATAATTATAATGATAATTATATAACAATACATAACATAACAATAATTATAATGATAATAGTTTTAATGATAATGACAATAAAAAGAAGAATGATTATAATGATAATATGGTAATAAGAATAACAATAATAATAATAATATCAATAATGATAATCATATTAATAATAATAATAATAATAATAATAATAACAACAACAATAACAATAATATTGATAATAACAATAATAATAATAATAATAATAATAATAATAATAATAATAATAATAATAATAATAATGATAATAATAGCAATAATAGTAATAGTGATGATGATTATAACAACAACAACAACAATAATAGTTGTAATGATAATGATGATGATAATATAATAATTATAATAATAATGATAACAATAATAATAATTATTATAATAATAATGATAATGATAATGATAATAATAATAATAATAATAATAATAATAATAATAATGACAAAAATAATGATAAGAATAAGAACAGTAATACTAATGATATAATAATAATAATAATGATAATAATAATAATACAATAATAACAATAATGATAATAATAATAATAATAATGATAATGATAATAATATATTTTTTAAATAATAATAACAATAATAACTATAATAACAATGATAATTATTATCATTATAATGATAATAATGATAACGATAATAATTATCATTGTTACAATAACAATAACAATAATGATAATAACGATAGTAATAATGATAATGATTATAATTATAATAATAATATTAACAATGAATAATAATAAGAATTATTATTATTATTATTATTATCATTATTACTATTATTATTATTATTACTATTATTATTATCATTATTATTATTATTATCATTATCATATTTATCATTATTATTATGGAAATAGCAATAATGATAAGAACTAAATAATAAGGATGACGATAATGAGAATATGAATAAGAATGGTAATAATAATAATGATATTAACAATAATAACAATAACAATGACAACATTTATGATAATGGTAATAATAGTAATGGTAATAATAATAGTAATAATAACAATGATAATGATAATAATGATAATGATATTATTAATAGTAATAATGATAATAATGAATGAAATAATCATAATGATGATGATAACAATGATGATAACGATTTTATTATCATCATTTTCCTTAACATTATTATCATTATTATCATTATCTATTATTAATATTATTATTATTATTATTATTATTATCATTATTATTATTATTATTTTTATCATTATTATTATCATTATTATCGTTGTTGTTATCACTATTGTTATTATTATTGTTATAAATGGCGATATTATTATCATTATTATTACTAATATTATTTTGATTATCTTAATTATTACCATTATTATTACTATTTTTTAAATCATAATCACCGGTATTATCAACATTACTCTTGCTTTCGTTACTATAATAAACCTAATTATCATTACAAATACTGTCATTATTACTAATCATAATATCATAATTATCATTATCATTATTATTAATGTTGTTGCTGCTATTCTTATTAAAATCATTACTATTGTTACTGTTATCATTATCATCATTATTAGTAATATTATCATTACCATTATCGTTACTATTACCATTATTACCATATTGATAATCATCATTAGTTTCATTATCATCATTATTGCTATTACGGTTGTCGCTCCCGTCGTCATCTTCATTATTACCCCTATTAATAATATCATCATTGTTATCAATTATTCAACAATAGGTGTAATTTCTCATTGTGGTTCTCTATTTTTTTTTACTTTTTTATTTTCATTTTCTCGCATGTATTTTTGAGTATTAAGATTATCATGAGTAAAATATTTATTTTTATTGTCATTATAATTATTTATATCATTATGGTGTATGTGACAATAATGATAGTAGTAGTAACTGTTGCTGTGGTTATTACTCTTCTCATTATTATTATTACCGGTATCATTATTATTTCAATGATCATTGTAATTATTGTAATCATTATCACTATTACCGTTATTGTTATTATTATCATTATCGTCATTAACGTTATTATTATTATTGATATTATTATTAGACTCAATATTATCATTATTATTATTATTATTTTTATTATTATCATGATTATCATTATCATTAATACTTTCATTAATACTTTGATTATAATCACCATTAACATCATTATCATCATCATTGTCATTACTATTATCATTATCAATATAATTTATCGTCATTATCAGAAGCACCATCATAATTACAGATAGTGATATCATTTTCCTTAAACCTATCATTATTACGATTTTTTCTTATTAGTAATATTGCCATCAATATTTAACATCATTACCATCATCATTGTTATTATCAATATCATAGTTGTCAGCGTTATCATTATTATACACATGCATGGTATATAATCCTTACGTATGTGTGCATAAATCAACCTACCGCAACATTGTGTCCTCGCAGCAAAATCATGTTCTTCTGACTCCCATCTTGTCAAGTCTTGCAAGGGCAAACCAACACTAAAGGTCGAAATCCCAATCAGCAAGATGGTAAGCTCAGCCTTATTGTCGTGCAGGCGGCGTCCGAAAGCAACGAACGCGTCCGTTTCGGCGCGCGATCCTCCTCTTCGGATCCTCGCCGCCGATCCGACTTCGGCTTCGTACGGGCCGAAAGCGAGCCCCGGAGCAGCTGTTTCCCGCGGCGAGGCAAATGGCGCCGGGACCGTGAAGGAATTCGACGAAACATCGGCAAGCAGCGCGAGAGGGCGAGCGAGAGCGGGCGGTGCATTTGGATACACGGCTGTGACGTAAGGCCTTTTATTAATAACTTTGCGAGGTTAGGCGTGCAAGGGCGGACCGCATCAGCTTGTGCATTCATTCATTTGTTTATGATTTCAGCTCCTTGTGCATTTTCCTTGTCTGTCTGTCTTTTCCTTGGAGTGCAAATCCATGTAGTTTCCTCCTCGGATAACGATGAGATCTGCCTAGTGATAGGTCATAAATACCATAATTTCGCCACACTCGATTCGAATGCACAACACTATTACCTACTTAGAGGTAATGACGCTATTCACGGCATCGTAAAGACATCATTCATTACACGAAATGTTGTTACAAATGGAGCTGCGTCCTAGTAATCGCTAGCAATAAGGGCCCACCGCTAATTTCACGGGTTGCCATAATTACAGTAATAATCGTGCTAATAATACCCGTCAGATATTATCCTAATGATTTGCACATGAGCCATTAGATGCGCTAAATCGGAAATGGCAAATGCATTATTGTCTTTCAGATCTTGCTTTCACTTTCCTTGGAATACAACACAAAAATATGTTGTTTATAATGATCATTATGTCAATGATCGTTAATGTCAGTTTGTGTAAATACGATTTGATCAGCTAAAATATTCTACCATTGTTATTTTTATAATTATAACACTGTTATCATTATTATTATGATTATCATCATCATTATCTTTAATATCACAATTATCATTAATATCATATTTTTATTGTTGATGTTATTTTTTATTATTATTATAGTCAATATAGTTATTATTATTATTATTATTATTATTATTATTATTATTTTTATTATTATTATTATTATTATTATCATTATTATTATTATTATTATTATTATTTTATATTATTATTTTATTATTGTTGTTGCTGTTGTTATTGTTCTTTTGCTGTTGTTATTGTAATTCCTGTTATTGTTGTTATTATTAGTAGTAGCAGTATTGATACTGTTACTACCCATACCACTTATATTACTGTCATTATCATCATTATCATAATCAGTATTAGTATCAAAACCATCATCCTCCTTATCATCATCTTTATCCCCGTTATATAACTACCATTATTATCAAGATCTCTTCGACAATTTCCGGTAACTTCAGTATTTTTGTTGCAATTACTCTTATTGTCGTTAATTACATGCGTGACTTGGTATGGTTTTATTTTATAATTTTCAAAGAATAATATCCTGCATATCTTGATGTGCCTTTGTTTCCCTTATCGGTTTTTCTCTTTTCTTCTTTATCTGTCTGTTTGTCCCTCCGTTCTGGTAATCCCATTGTTTAATTTATTTTTTTCCTTTTCATCTACCATTCTGTTTATCTATATATTTTTATCTTACTTCCCTTTATATCCTTTATCCTTTTCCCCGATTTGTCTTGTTTCCATCATCTTCTTTCTCCACTTTTATCTATCTCTTTCCTTTACTTTTTTTTTCCTTCTATTCTTCTCTAACTACTTGCTTTATCTCCTCCCTCCTCTTTCTGCAACTTTCTCAATAATCCTTTCTTCATCTTTCTCCAAAATCCTCTTCTCCTTTCCCATCTTTTTCCTTCTTTCTTTATCGTCTTTTATCCTCTTTCTTCGCCTGTCTTTATCTTCTCTCTTCTAGTTCTCCAACTTTCCTTATCTGATCCCTTCTCTTTCATCAAGTTTCCTTCCTTTTCTTTCTCGACCTCTCCTTATCTCCTTCTCTTTCTTGACCTCTCTTTATCTCCTTTTCTTTCTCGGCCTATCCTTATCTCTTCTTTTTATCACCTTTCCTTATCTCTTTCTTCCTCTTTTTTTTCCATTTACTTCATCTACTTCCTTCTTTTTTCTCCAATCATCCTTGTCTGCTTCCTTCTCTTTCTCCACCTCACTTTGTCTCCATCTCTCTATTTCCCCCTTTTCTCTCATTTCCTTCCTTCTCCTTCTCCTATTTTCATTAACTCCATTCTCCTCTTCCTAAACTTTTTCTTATCATTTCTCCAACTTCCTTATCCCCTTCCTTCTCTGTTTCCACCTTCCTTTATTCCCTTCTGTCTCTTTCTTCCTAATCTTCCTCACATTTCCTTACCTCTTTCCTCCCCATCCCATTCCTCCTCTTTCTCCAACATCCATTACTTGCCTCTTCCTCATTCGCCAGCCTATCCACTTTATGGCCACCGTTACCCACACGAGGCAGACAGGACTTCAAAACGAGTAATTTTACGATGACACAATCTTGAGACCTTAATCAAGAAAACGATATCATAAAGGAGCATTAATTAAGAAAACGATTTTATTCAAGATCAGTCTTAACCAAGGAAACGACACTGTATAATAAAAATATATGAATTAAGAAACGAATATTGTAAAGAACAATATTACGGCACAATCCAAACCTGAGTAGTGTCAAGGGCGCTGTCACCAGAGTGCCATCAATCATACGAGGAGCCATTACTCTAACAATCATTCAAATGGCAATCGTACCAGCGAGGGCCATCATTTCGCCCTAACAATGGCACGGCGGGCCATCGGAGCTCTGCAAGGAACCGTGGCGCCGTAAGATCAGCATTGCAACAATGCCCGGGCTCGCTCACGGATTTAGAATCATGGCTGAGCGGACGCATCTGTGATCAGCTGATGTTGTCTCTGATCAGCTGATATCGCCTCTGTGATCAGCTGATATTGCCTCTGTGATCATTTGCTATCGCCTCTGTGATTAGTTGATATTGCAAGCTGAATTGAGGTCGTGAGTCTGTTATATTGTTTTCATTGTGATTATGTTCTTCGGTCCCTGTCTATGTTAATCTTATCTGTGTCTATTTTGTCATTATCGTCATCGTTATTATTATCATTATTATTATCGTTGTTACACTAACACTGTTATTACTACTTATACACAAAGCGCATGCTGGTACACGGGAAAATTCTATATAGGAGCTGTAATTTTCATTAAGTGTCGCTTTTTTTATTGCACTTTCTCTCTCCTAATTTCTCTTCCTCCCACATATTCTACCATTTTCTGATTCCTGTCTCTTGTGTACCATTACCGATAACTACAGTCAACATCCAGAGGGCTTGATCTCGGCCTGCCATGAGCTTTCCCATACTTTTTTTCCTCTCTTTTTCCTTCTTTTTTTTTATTCCATCCGCAAACCAGATCCAACTCCCCTATTCATCTTTTTGGTCTCGTTGAAGAAAGCAGAATGTAATGGTTTCTATTCAAGTCCTCCTTGGGGCTATCTGTTTCTTTGATTATACTTTCTTTACAAATCTCTCTAAGCAATTTTCCATGTTTGGTATTTGGATAATATCCCAGGCTTTTCTTCAGCATGCTGGTAAGTGCTCCAGGCCTGTCGAACCTCTCCACGCTCTCTCCTCCTGCAGTACGATTTCTCTAAGTCTGTCTACGTAACACACAAGTCAGACGTAATAGTTTTCTTGTTTCATTCCCATTAGCTTTCTTAACTGTATGCCCATTTCTGTCCCTTCTTCCTGCATTATGCTCAAATATTGCTAATACAAAAGCCTTGAGAGCTTATTCGAAAAGCAATCTTATTCAAACTTGTTTTATCATTCTCTTTTACTCTCTAACAATACAATGTCTTCGTTATTTCTCTCTCCTCTTCATTCTTTCTAAGAAATCCTGCTGAGATATTTACATCCCTCGCTTCTGCTACGATAATATTATCCCTTTTCCCCTTTAGTAGACATATAGACGTTATTGCTACCGTGTTAATGCCTCCTCAGCCTTACCTTTACACAATCTTAATGCCGAAGTGGAAGTCAGTATCACCATTATCTGCTCGAACAGTTTATGTAAGAATGCCAAGCTCTTTCTTTCTTTACCATATAAGTTAATCCCAGCAATAAAAAAATATATAAATAAAATAAGGGATTAACTTTTGACATTTGAATTAAACGTAATTTATCGTCAACATATTGCTGTTATTTTTGTTTATTTATTTTTGTATCTATTTCTAACTGTTGCTGTTATTATTACTATTATCAGCACTATTATTTATATTTCTGATGATGCCAATACTATTGTTTTTGTTTTTCTTTCTTTCCTCTTATCGGCATTGTATTGCTGTCATAATTATCCTTATTATTGCGTTTAGTGTTGGTATTTTCATGCAAATTATTCTGAAATATTATCTTATTTCCATTGTTTATATGATATTAGGATTAGGGTACGATTATGTTGCTGCTCATTATGATTCCTATTGTTATATCAGAATGTTAATCATTACCATTCTTATTTATTTATTATGTATTATTATTATTATTATTATTATTATTATTATTGTTGTATTATTGTTGTTGCTGTTGTTGTTGTTGTTATTATTATTATTATTATCATTATTATTATCATAATTACTATTATAACTATTAAAAATGTTTGTATTACTCTCATTATTATAACTGTTGTTATTGTTGTTACTATTATTAATTGTATTATTAATTTATTATATTCTTATTGTTATTATTATTATTATTATTATTATTATTATTATTATTATTATTATTATTATTATTATTATTTTGTTTATTATTATTATTATCATTACCGTAGTTGTTAGCATCATCATTATTATTATTGTTATCATTATCATTGCTATTGATGTTGTTATTAGTATCATAACCATTATTGTACTTTTTATTATCTACGTCGTTATTATAATCACAATTACTCATATCCCATTTGATTTGATTTTTATCATTAATATTACCGTCATCATTTCCATCTGTCATCATCATTAATACTATCATCAACTGTATTATCATTATCGTTAATATTATTTATCGCTGTTAGTTTCAATGGGCGAAAGGTGGGGGGGGGGGGGTATGGGGGTAAGGCTAAGGGGAAGAGAGAAATAAGGAAGTTGAAGATAAAGATAGGTAGAAGGTTAAAGGAAGAGAAAGGTAGGAGTGGGGAGAAGGATGTTGTTAATACCATTATCATTATTATTATCGTCATCATCATCACCATTATCATTATTATTATTATCATTATTATTATTGTTGCTGTTGTTATTGTCATCCTTATTATTAACATTGTTATTATTGTCATTATTATTGTTGTTGTTGTTATTAGTATCTTCATCATTATTATCATCATCATCATCATCATTATCATTATTGTTGTTATTATTATTATTATTATCACTCTTATTGTTATTACTATTACCATTATTATTGTTATCATCATCATCATCTTCACCATCACCATCACCATCATCTTTATTGTTTTATTACCATTATCATTAACATTTTTATCATTCTTATCATATTTATTATTACTATTAATTTCATCTCATTTAGTATTATTATCATTATCAGTATTATTATCCCCATTATTATTGCTGTTGTTGTTGTTGTTATTGTTGTTGTTATTGTCTTCATGATCAGTAATATCATCATTGTTATTATCATTATTATTATTATTATTATTACTATTATTGTTACTGTTATTATTATTACTGTTATTATCATAAATATTGTTACCATTATTGTTATTATCACTATTATTATCATTATTGTTATTATCATTATTATTGTTATTATATTATTATCATTATCATTGCTATCATTATTGTTATTATCATTATTATTGTTATAATTATTGTTATTATAATTATTGTTATTATCATTATTGCTGTTATTATTGTTATTATCACTGATGTTCTTGTTGCTGCTGTTGTTACTGACACATTTATTATTACTGTCGCTGTTGCTCTATTCCAATCACCATTATTTATATCATCACATTTATCCTAACCACCAACATAAGTAACATAAAATTCATCACTAAGAGCATCCTCCCCTCCCCACCCCCCCACCCCCTTTTTTTTCCCCATTCCTCGTTCTTCGTTTATCACTCTACACTCCCTCCTCCCCTTCTTTTTTCTTCTTTTTTTTACCCTCTTGCTGATTCTCTCTTCTTGCAACATCCGGCTGTGTCGGTTCCCTGACCTTCCTCAATTGCGAAGCTCATTGCTGATACTGAGTCAGATCAGAGAGGAAACACAGGAACCCTTGATTATATGCGGGGGGAGGAAGGGGGTAGGGGAAGGGGGAAGGGGTGGAATAAGGTGGAGGAGGGGAGGAGGGGAAGGGGGTAGGGGAAGGGGTAGGGGTGGAATAAGGAGGGGGAGGGGAGGAGGGGAAGGAGAAATGGGGGGATGGAAGAAGGAGGGGAAGAAGGGGTGGATAGGGAAAGGGGAAGAGGGAGGGGAAAGGGGATGAGAGAGGAGAGTAGAAGGAGGAGGGGAGGGGAAGGAGGAGGGGGGGAAAGGGCGGAGGGGAAAAAGGGGTGGAAGAGAGGGAAAGGGGAAAGGGAGGAGGGTCGAAGGGGAGGATGGGGAGGATGGGGGAAGGGAGTGGATGGAGAGAGAAGACAATAGGGTAAGGGAATGGAGGGATGACCGAGGGGATAAAGGGAAGAGGTAGGAGTGAAAGCGGAGGGGATATGGGGGTAAGGCTAAGGTAAGGAATAAGAGAGTTGAAGATAAAGGTAGGGAGAAGGTCAAGGAGATAAGGACGTTGAAGGAAAGAACAATGGATGGAAAGGGGGAGGGGGTGGAGTAAGGAGGGGGAGGGGAGGAGGGTAAGGGAGGAAGGGAGGACATGGATAAGAGGAAAAGGTGGAAGGGAGGAGTAAGAGGGAAAGAGGGACGTGGGTAAGAGGAAAGGGGGGGAGGGAGGACCTGGGTAAGGGGTAAGGAAGCACATGAGTAGGGGGAAAGAGGAAAGGGTGAGGGGAGGACATAGGGAAGGGGAAAGGGAAAGGGGGGGACGTGGGTAAGGAGGAAGGAGCAAGGATAAAGAAGAAAGAGAGGACGTGAGTAAAGAGTAAGGGGGAAGAGAGGACGTGGGTAAGAGGGCATAGGTAAAATAGGGAGGGAGGGTAAGAAGGTAAAGAGAGAAGGTAAGACGTGGGTAAGGGGTTAGGGGGAGGGGGGGGCAGGGAGACGTAGACTTAGCGGTGTGGGATCTTTACGTTCGACTGCCGTCTTGTCTTTGTTTGTGGAGGTGATGCAATACTTTTTTCTTTTCTTTTCACTTTTTCTTAAGTTGCAGTGTGTCCATGAGTGTTCGTATGTGTGCTGTAAATGTGTGTGTGTAGTTTTTTATATGAATTCATGTCCGTGTGTTTGTCATTAATCATTTGTTTATATATATTTATATCTGTGCGTGTGTGTGTGTGTGTGTGTGTGTGTGTGTGTGTGCGTGGACTCTACTTGCATGAGCGTAAATATTTCTGTGTGTATATATATCTATGGGTGTATGAGCGCATGTTCTCCTTATAGCTATGTACGCATTCGGTCCGTATCTTTCTGTACACATGACACATATATGCCTGTATGTACACACACCCATCTCCTGGCCATGAAACGAGGCGTGTAAATCATGTAACAGGATTCCCAAGCACGCACACGTGAGTGCTTGGGCGCGTGCATGCGGGCGGGGGATGACGGCATCTCTTAACATGCAGGCGGACGGGTCAGCTTATTTATCATGTGTTCTGATTTTCCTTTTTTTATGTGTGTGGGTGTGTGTGTGTGCTTTGTGTGTGTGTGCTTTGTGTGTGTTTGTGTGTGTTTCCTTTATTTTTCTTTGGTTTGTTTATTTCTTCATTAGTTTGTTTGTTCGTTCATTTCTGTTCAGGAAGTGTTCCAGTCTTCATTTTCTTTTATATATATATTTTTTTTTTATATCATTCAGACAATTAGATTTTCGTTATTTATCTATTTATTTATTTATTCATTATTTAACACTTTTTTGTTTAAGATTTTTTGGGTATTAATGATACGTTCTAAACTAAATTAAGTCTTTCCTTTCCTTCTTAAACTTAAAGTCACTTTCTATCTCTTTTTTTTCATCTTTTGAAATATCCTAATTAGGTAGAGTTGATTTCTTTATATCTATGAATGATTCGATTTCTGGCTGAATAAGCAATAAGATTATCACGTTACCCAAAAAGCTCATTTCTTTTTTTTCTTTTTTTTTTGCCAGGAAATAGTTGCCTTTGTGTTGTGTAGATTTCAAAACCATTATTTACTACGTCTTCTTTTTTTAACCCTTTTTTTGTTGTTGCTTTGTTTTGTTTTTTTTGTTTTTTGCGCAGAAGGGAAAATAGGAGGAGGTGAGAGAGAGGGCGGGGAGGGCTGACATAATCTTTGTTTATCGCCTCGGCTTAAAAGTTGCTCTTGTTCAGCGTGCTTTTTTGTTCATTTTCATCCATCACGATTATTTATGCAGGCGTCCTTTATCCTTTGCCTCTTTTGTTTCGCAGACGTCACTTTTTTCGCCTGAGCCGAGCGTCGTTAACA
>NC_061827.1:30447629-30452629 GCF_019202785.1 Penaeus chinensis | reverse complement strand
TCTCCCCACTCCCACTTTCCCATCCCCATCTCCCTCCCCTTCCCGTCCTCCCCTCCCTACCCCCTCCCCTTCCCTTCCAACCCCCAACCCCCCTTCCCCTCCCTTCCACCCCCGACCCCCCTCCCCTTCCCTTCCTCCGCACCCTACCCCCTCTCCTCCCTACTCCTCCCCTTCCCTTCCTCCCTTCCCTACCCCATCCCCTTCCTCCGCACCCTACCCCCTCTCCTCCCTACTCCTCCCCTTCCCTTCCTCCCTTCCCTACCCCATCCCCTTCCCTCCCATCCCCCCCTCCCCTTCCCTTCCACCCCAGACCCCCCTCCCCTTTCCCTCCCATCCCCCCTCCCCCCTCCCCTTCCCTTCCACCCCAGATCCCCCTCACCTTCCCTTCCACCCTTCCCGACCCCCCCTCCCCTTTCCCTCCCTCCCCTCTCTACCCCCCTCCCCTTCCCTTCCTCCCCTCCCTACCCCCTCCCTTTCCCTTCCACCCCCAACCCCCCTCCCCTTCCTTTCCTCCCCTCCCTCCCGACCCCCTCCCCTTCCCTTCCTCCCCCCCTCCCCTTCCTTTCCACCCTCCCGACCCCCGTCCCCTTCCCTTCCTCTGCCGACCCCCTCCCCCTTCCCTTCCACCCCCCCCGGCCCCCCTCCCCTGCTCTACTCACCGCCCTTCAGCTTCATCTCCTCCCAATATCCCTGTATGTCTCTAATACAGACTTTATCACATTTCTCTATCCCTTTCTCCGACCAAAATGAAATGGACAACTTGGGTTTTCGGGCGTAGGGGGGAGGAGGAGGGTGGGGGTAGGGGGTGAGAGATGCCAAATGCCGCCGGAGAGAGAAAGAGAGAGGCAATTTAGATCACTCGTGCTCTTCACATAGTTCAAATTTAATACAAGTTTCATTTTTTTTTTCTCTCTGCCCCTGCGACTACGCAAGGTAAATTTGAACGATACGACGGAATGAATACACTTGAAAGCGAGCGGTACGAATATTATTTTCTTTTTAAAAAATCACCCAAAATAAAGGTAATCGGCAACCCCCTCTGCACCCCAATGTTTATGAACGCAATAATAAGTCCTGATTATCAGTTTCCAAGGGGGATATTTTTCATCGTTTTTGGAAAGTGGCTCCGGTTCTGCTTTTAGATTTCCATAATCAATAATGATGGGTTGCTGGGACGGTTATTAATGGGGGGTATCATTTACTGGCCGTCATGTCGAACTGACTATTTTCTACATTTTATGGCCGTTCCGCCGACCGCTGTCTCTCGGGATGGTCGCAAGCGGCGGCGCGGCGGGACCCCGTGGCCCTTGTTCAGGCGAGGCTGGATTCGCTCGCTCACTCTGGTCGCATTCCGTATTTGTATTTGTATTTGTATTGTTGTATTTTTCTCTGCTTTCGCTTTTTTGTTTGTCGTCTTGTCTTGTTTTCCTTCTCTTTCTTTCTCTCTCTCTCTCTCTCAATCTCTCTCTTTCTCTCTCTCTCTCTCTCTCTCTCTCTCTCTCTCTCTCTCTCTCTCTCTCTCTCTCTCTCTCTCTCTCTCTCTCTCTCTCTCTCTCTCTCTCTCTCTCTCTCTCCCACTCTCTCTCTCTCTCTATTTATCTATCTATCTATCTCTCTCTCCGTCTCTCTCTAGCACATATGTACGGTGACAGTCTTCCCGTTTGTACCTCCTTTTCCCTTTCCCCTTTTTTTCTCTATCTATCTCCACATTATTCTCTCCACCTCCCCCCCCCCCCCCCCCCCTTTGCTCCCGCTCCTCCTTTTCATTCTTTTCGTTTTCCTCTTCTTTTTTCCTCTCGTTCTCTCTCTCCTCCTCTCTCTCCTCCTTCCATCCTCTCTTTCACTCTCTCTGTCCCTCTCTCCTTTTCCCCCTCATTCTCTTTCCCGTCTCCTTTTTCCCTCTTCCCTTTCTCTCCCTTTTCCTTTCCCTCCTTCCCCCCTTTCTTCATCTATCTCCCTCTCCTCCCTCCTTTCCTCCCCTCCCTCCTTCCCTCATATTTCAGAGGCAAATGTTATTTTCTATAAAATGGAACCCCCTTCCCTTCTTCCTTCCTTTCTCACCCCTCTCTTCATTTTTCTCCCCTTCCTCCCCCTTTCCTCCCTCCTTTCCACCGACCCCACTCACCCCCCCCCCCCCCTTTCCCTTCCTCATACTCCAGAAACAAATATTATTTTCTATAAAATGGAACCTCTTCCCTTCTTCCCTCCTTCTTTTCTCTCCCCTCCCTCCTCTTCTTCCCTCCCACCCACCCTCCCCTCCTTCCCTCCCTCCCTCATACTCCTGAAGCAAATATTATTTTCTATAAAATGAACCTCCGTCGCCGGCGAATATGATAATCAGAACGACCGGAATGTTCGCTCAGTCCACATTTAGCAAATAATGAGACGATGCGTAGGTTATAATGAACGCACAAAGCCCCATTCACCATGGATGAGTCGTCGCTATTCATCGCTATCTTTTCTGACTCGAATGTCATACCTGTAAATGAATTATTTCGCTTACATGATGACGTCTGAATTGAAAACGAATTTCACCATTAATTTTGACCCTGAGGAATAAAGGATGCCCATGAATGCTATTTGAAATATACAGATGGAGGACGTGAATATGTAGGTATGCGTGTATGTTGTGTTTGTGTGTATGCGGGAGGATGTCTGTGTGAGGTCGTGTATGTGGAAGGGATGAGTTGTTATTTTAGATGATGTGTGTTTGTGTGTACTTACGTGTGAATATGTATATGTGTGTGTTTGTGTGTACACGTGTGTGAATATGTGTATGTGTGTGTTTTTGCGTTCGTGCCGTTTGTTTAATGATACGCTACTTACATACGTCGGGCGACATTGTAATATAATTATGCTCAACAAAGAAAGAACATTTGCTATGTGTGTTAAACTGTGCCGTGCCTAGATCCCTTTTATGAGATCCGTCCATCGCTCTTTGAGTTTTGGGGTATATGGATCTCTCATTCATCTAGGGATTTTTTATAGTCATGTCGAGGCTAGTTAAATGGCACCGCGGGAACAGACCCTCCGGCAGAACACAAACCTATCGACTCTGAAGTTGCATGACTCAGCGATCGTTGAATGCCCACCAATCTGGACGCGTAAAGTGCTATCAAAAGCTTCGGAGTACCTCTAATGCCGCTACATGCGCTCGCTGTGCCTAATAAACCTGTAAACAAACGATCCATTATCGATCCGCTGGCATCGAGAGCGAGGCATTCCTGACGCCGCTGTCGCGCATGGCGTTCCACTCAGCTCGTGATGACAGATCAAAAAATGGCCTATTCCCGGCCTCCGCGGCGACCGGGGTGTCTCCCAGTTGCAACAAGAGCCAAATTTGCTCGCAGGTAATCACCGACGAAGGGAAAAAATACCGCGTGATAAATAAAGGACAACCGGGACACCCGTTGTAGGGAATCTCGGCCTTGTGATTAAGACGTGTAGGGGTCATCTTTGCCTGCGCGGCTCGGACCTCATTATCCTAGTGTCATGAAGATATATTTGCAAGATGTAGCCATTAATTGATACGGACGTAATTTGCCTATCACCCGAACGGGCTCCACCCCCCTCAGCCCCCAACACGTCCGGATCCAATGACAGGATAAATACAGATAAAATGACTCATGCCATTATTATTTTTGATACGGGGCAGAACAGAGCTATCGAACATTGTGACACATGCGAATCAGACAGCCTTAATGGAGTCAGGTACTTAAACGTGAAGAAGGGGAAGAGGCAAAAAGGGGAGGAAGAATGTGAAGGAGATATAAAGAGTAAGAGTTAATAGAAACATTACAGTGGAAGAGCAGACGAGGCACAGGAACTCGCTGTATTCAGAATTGGAAATAGAGAAATTAAGGTACAGAAATGAGATTAAAGCCTAGAGAAAGAACGGCATTGGTTTCCATCATAAGCTTTTAATCCTACATACGATTCTCATCATGTATTCGCACCTTCAATAACGATGCCAATAACGATGCTATCCTTTACAGCAGGACGTCAGTGACAAATGTCTTTTCCGTTAATGGCTTTAATGCCACTGTTCTAACGATTCAATATAGTCCATGAATTTATTATCACTGCCATTAGATTATTATGATCCAGCAGTGATGGACTGATGATGCAA
The DNA here is from genome assembly GCF_019202785.1 of Penaeus chinensis. NCBI lineage: Eukaryota > Metazoa > Arthropoda > Malacostraca > Decapoda > Penaeidae > Penaeus > Penaeus chinensis. Next base: position 30,448,500 of record NC_061827.1, on the reverse strand, counting down.
GTACAGCGAGCGCCAGAGGTCACAGCCAGCGGCACCACGCTTTGAACATAACTTTGAGCATAACTCTGCGGTAGTTCATCATACGATTTCATTTATTATTGTGGTTTACTATCGCATTGGACGTTTCTGGTGTTGTGTGACGAATAATTCATGAGTATCCGTAAAGTTTTATGTGTTCATGTAAGTATGTAAGTAAGCGTGTAAGTAGATAAGTAGGTGTATTGTACCTAGCAAAATTGCCTTGCATATTGTGCATTTATACTTCATGTATGTGGTAGTATGTGTATGTGTGTGTATGTGCGCGTTCATCCCATTGCATGTATGCATATGGGATGTATGTAATGTGTGTACTGTGTACATTGTTTCTTTTTCCCATTTATGTAAACACGATAAATCTACATGAATAATAGTGAAATGTAAATTTTAATCTCTGTCCAACACGTACACTTTACGCCATCCGTCTTCTTTGTATCTTATAAAGCGATGCCAAGTTCAGTGAGAACACGCCATTGTCGTAGGAAGATATCCCGGCCACCAACGCCATCTAGCGGCACTTGCTGCAACCACTGTCTAGTCCAAATCTGATTATGTTTACCAGGTCACAATAAATCGTGTTTTCACGTATTTTTCGTTTGTGCTTGTCAATAGACACGTAAAAGTAGACTTAACTCAAAGTCGAAGGAGTATAAACGATGTAAAGGCGGTTGAAAAGAGTTACTGATATCATATAAAGTCCCTCTTTTATCAGTACTTCAGCATTTGACTGTGCCGTCCCATCTTTTATACCGTGTGTGATGCAACCTGGTTGGGGCGACGTGCAATATCTGCTCAAAGTTCTGCCAACAATTCTCGACGTGTTTGTTTTCATGCT
>NC_061827.1:30430129-30432629 GCF_019202785.1 Penaeus chinensis | reverse complement strand
ACAGACAAACAGACAGGCTAAGAAACACAGACAGACAGACTGTCTAGACAAACAGACAGACAGAGAGGGTAAGTGAGAGGAATGATATAAAACACTGCCACCAGCTGACGGAAAAGCATTCACAAATGACACGGGCGCGTAACACAGGTATGTTACAGTTGGTATCGCGGGGAGAGATAGATAGAAAGAGAGAGGGGGAGGGAGAGAGAGAGAAAGAGAAAGAGAAAGAGAGAGAGAGAGAAAGAGAGAGAGAGAGAGGGGGGGAGATAGAGAGGGAGAGAGAGAGAGATGAGAAGAGAGAGAGGGAGAGAGAAAGTATACAGTGCCAGATATAAACCCAAAATAATGATGGCTTCTCGCTACGCCATTCCATCCAGTTATTCATTAAAATCACAATTTAGGGTATTTTTTATGTACATAAATGATCACCTCTTGGACTTTATTGTTCAATGTTTTCCAAATTAAAACAAGGCCGGCATCACAGTTTAACCAGTTACTAATCTCAGTACAGTGGACATACTTTCAGCTTCTTCATATATCAGTTACTAGCAACAAAGCTATGCACCTGTTTTCAAAGCTATTCCGATGGCAGATCTCTAAAGATTCCTACCTTCGCCTATCTGTTGATAATCATATAACACTTTTTTTTTAAATCATCTGGTGAGAAGACCAGGTTGCACTTCGGAAAGAATCACACGCAGCCCTGTATCCCCACCCCTACCCCCACCCCCACCCCTCCCCTCCCCGCATGCGCAGTTGTTTCTTGTCTTGTAAAACTCGGCATGTGGAAAGATGTCGGCTTCACTCGGCGCGTCTGTAACAGGAGTGTCAAAGCCTCAACGGTGATGATTGCAAGAGTCTTTCCTCCTATTTGAAGTAGGGCTTTACAACTTACATAGTTAACTGCCGAGTACCAATAGAACTAGCTCGCATCGACGTCTAGCTTGCCTGTATTTACATTCTGAACTTTTTTATATTTCGAATTATGATATATATGAGTTGCTTCACATATTAACGTTCACGCCTATTCAGCTGCCGTCTGCGTGTCCATAGAAATGTGAAATATTGAACTTAAAATTTAAAAGATTCGGAGGATTGTTTGCCCATTTGTGGATTCAAATATTCGAATTCATTATTTCAAGACATTTATATATTATCATAAATCAAATGCAAGACTGGGATATTAAACGCGTAGATTCATTTGGAAACTGATGCAACGAAAAAGCAGGTAATAAAAGACATTTAATAAGCTAGAGGCATACGAGAGGAAACGAAATGAAAATGAGAAAAATATAAAGTCGATGTTTTGTGAGGCTCGCTGTGTTCCCCCACCACTTGCAGGGCCTGCGATTCTGTTTGATTGCGCCGTGACGCCAAATCCCAGAAGAATAGAAAATTGTCACCCTCTATTTCCACATGATCAAAAGAGATCAGACTCCAAGTAGTGTCATTGTAAAAGGATCAGAGGCTTTGCGCGGTAATTGTAGAGACGCGCATAAGAGGATCCGAACCTCTTGAGGAGTGGAGTCGGGGAAGCTTATTGAGAACTCATTATACCTGGATTGTGAAACACTACGGGGAACCATAGGCGAGGCTGGGAGAGACGTGTAATATACCGCTTCCGACCCTTTTATTTCGTCATTTCTTGGGCTCCCTTCTTTCACTTGGTTTCTTTTATCTTTGGTTTCGAAAGGTCGCTCTGGCAGGTCGGTCTCTGCCTGCACTTGCGACTTTTTGTGTCGTGAACTTTGATTTGTTGATTTGATTCTCTCTCTCTCTTCTCTCTCTCTTCTCTCTCTCTCTCTCTCTCTCTCTCTCTCTCTCTCTCTCTCTCTCTCTCTCTCTCTCTCTCTCTCTCTCTCTCTCTCTCTTTCTCTCTCTCTCTCTCTCTTTCTCTCTCTTTCTCTCTTTCTCTCTCTTTCTCTTTCTCTTTTTTTCTCTCTCTCTCTCTCTCTCTATCTCTCTCTCTCTCTCTCTCTCTCTCTCTCTCTCTCTCTCTCTCTCTCTCTCTCTCTCTCTCTCTCTCATTATCTCTCTCTCCCTCTCTTTCTCTTTCTTTCTCATTCTCTTTATCACTTATTCTCTCTCTCTCTCTCTCTCTCTCTCTCTCTCTCTCTCTCTCTCTCTCTCTCTCTCTCTCTCTCTCTCTCTCTCTCTCACACACACACACACACACATTCTCTCTCCACCTCCTACACACAAACAAATAAACGTGTGAATAGACAGACCAGACACTACCTTGATACCTCATAGGGAGTTTCATAGAAGCTGAGATGCGAATGACACTTTTTTTCATCTCGTTAGTGGTTGAGGCGATTACGTGTACTTTTTCCCTTCCCTTTCCCCTTCTGATCCTTCTCTATCCTCTCTCCAATGTGTTCCATCCCCTTATGTATACCACCATCCTTTCCAATACGCCTGCTTGTTTGGGAACGCTGTAACTGCACATGTGCACTTCATATACACGCGCATATGCACAGCGCACACTCCTGTGTGTATA
>NC_061827.1:30405129-30410129 GCF_019202785.1 Penaeus chinensis | reverse complement strand
GTGTGTGTGTGTGTGTGTGTGTGTGGGTGTGTGGGTGTGTGTATGTGTGTGTATATATGTGTGTGTGTGTGTGTGTGTGTGTGTGTGTGTGTGTGTGTGTGTGTTTTATAGGTAGTATAAATTATTAACATGCGCATAATAACCGTTAGTATTTTCTTCTCGCTTAATCAGGAATTGGTCATATTACCGTCAACATATTTTGTATTATTAGTATGTCAGCATTATCCTCATTGTCATTATTATCATAATTACTATAATTAGTTCTTTAATCATTATCATTATCATTATTAATACCTAATACCATTATTTTATCATTATCATTACGTTAATTATTGTTATTATCATTATTACTGATATCAAAATTATCATTATTGTTATCATTATCATTAGTATCATTATTATTATTATTATTATTATTATTATTATTATTATTATGATTATTATTACTATTATTATTACTATTATTATAATTACTACAACTATTAGGATTATTATCATTATTATTATCATTATTATTATCATTATTATTGTTGTTGTCATTATTATTATTTTTATTATTATTATTATTATCATTGGTGTTATTATTATTACTATTGTTATTATTACTCTCATTATCATTATTATTGTTACTATCATTATTATCATTGATCAAGCTGTTGTGTCTGTTACTTTTATTATTATTAATGTCACTATTACTGCTGTTATTATTGTTACCATTATCATTATTGTCATTATCATTATCATTATTATTATCATTATCATTATCATTATCATTACTATCATCATCATCATCATCATCATCATTATTATTATCATTATTATTATTATTATTATTATTATTATTATTATTATTATTATTATCATTATTATTATTATCATTATTATTATTATTATTACTACTATTATTATTATCATTATTATTATTATTATTATTATCATTATTATTATTATTATTATTATTACTATTTCTATTATCATTATTATTATCGTCATTACTATTATACTCATCATTATCATTATTATTATTATTATTGTTCTTGTTCTTGTTGTTATTACCATTATTATTATTTTGTTATTGTTATTATTATCATTATCATTATCATTATTTTATTATTATTATCATCAATTATTATTATTATTATTACTATTATTATGTTGGTGTGGTTGTTGTTGTTGTTATTATTAGTATTTTTAATATTATTATTGTTATTAGTAGTAGTAGTAGTAGAAGTAGTATCATTATTATTATTATTATTATTAGTGTTGTTATTATAATTAATATATTTTTAATGTTGTCATTATTATTACTATTATCATTTTGTCTTGTTTAAGTATGTGTGTATATATGTATGTGTGTGTATCTATGTGTATATATATATATATGTGTGTGTGTGTGTGTGTGTGTGTGTGTGTGTGTGTGTGTGTGTTTATTTGTGTATGTATATAAATATGGATCAGAAAAAAAACCCACTTTAGTTTTATATAAAAGGAAGGTTACTTAGCATACAATTTAGCGTAAGAAAAACTGTTTCAGACTCTTACATGAAAATACCTCGTGACAAGTACAACGGAATTATATGGTAAACGCTTCACAGTTTATATATGTGTTACATATTGGACGTAACTCAGATACCATCTACGTAAAGAATCTTCGAATAACGACATGCAAGTTGTCTATTAAAAAAGTAGATTTGTTCCATTACTGTTTCTTTTTCTTGCTCTGCATTCACTCTGCTTCCGTCGAATCCCAGAGAATATCATCAGCTGATTAAGCCAAGCTCATCCATTCAGACATTTGCAAGTAAAATCATACAAAACCGCGATGGCCTCGAGTTCCTCATGTAACGTAAGGCAGTTATGTCATAACTTCATCCAAGAAATTGGTCTCAATGTAGCTAAACGGAGCGAGGCAAGTGATGCGTGGCGCTTCGTACGGCCCCAAGAGGTACGCATGGAGGCCGCGGGCAGAGTCGACGAGCGCTCCAAACTCGACTCATTAATGCCGACAACTGTAGTATTAATGATGTGGTGATGAAGCTGATGTCAGCTTTAAAATGGGAGAGGCTCTCCTCGCCTCCTCGCGGTCGGCTGAGGATCGCGGACGAGCCTTCAAGAGCAGGGATCTTGGGACTGGCCTCCGCCGGACTAATTTTCGAGAAGTGGAGTGTGTCACGGACCAGCCTTTGTCTTCGTCTCTCTAATGATACTTTCAAATTGACGTGAACTTTCGATCAGAAGTATTTTTCTTTTTTTTTCAAATTTTCCTCGCCGCTGTACTCTATGTATGCCCTGTCTGTGCCCCCGAAGAAGGTGATAATCTGAATATTTTCTAAACAATGTAGCAGACGATAAAATTCAGAAACACAAACGTCACATCAGAATAATTTCCTCCTCTGGAACTACAGCTCCAAAGGCAGGGAAGTTTTGAGAGCGTGTTTGAGGGTACATGGGTTTGAGAAACATGGTGTTGAAGGTAATGTTGCAAAGGAAGAGACTGGGTAACAGGGTAAAAATTATATGTAAGAGAAATTAGCAGGAAAGGAGAGGGGACAAAACAGAGGAAACTATAATAAGATAAAAATGGAGGATTTAAGTGTACTAGGAAAGATTGTAAAGAAATAAGAGAGGAAGCGCGATATGCAGCAGAAAAATATAACTCCATTATTGTTACATAATTACAAGATGGGGGCGTGACGTGCGCTATAGTTAAAAGAGAGGACTAGAGAAAAAGTTTCACGAGAGCCCAGTGTATGTCACTTTCCTTTCTGAAATAAATATAGAGTGAACCGATCAGATGCATTCCAGAAATGTACATTTTGGCCGAACATTTGTGACAACATAAAGGATCAATAAATTCATTAGACGAAACAGGAGAAGCACGCGAGTATTAAGAGGTCAGGTAGAAGGTCGGGGCGGCAGGTGCGCTTCCAGGCCATCGTGGCTTCATCAGCTGTGCGGGCGCACGGTCAGAGAGCCGTCGGCTGCGTCGCCAACATATAAACAGTGTCATTAGCATGGCGTCCCTTGCCCTTTGATCCCGCTTTTGAATGACAATATTGGTTATCCGTAATCCGTTAACGAGGCCGGAGCAGGGGCGGGGAGCCGGAGGGCAGGCGGGGGCCGGGGCGAGGGGAAGGGAGGGGCGAGCCCGAGGGGAAGGAGGGGAGACAATATGACGATGCTCCAGCCATCTATTGATCAATTAAGCGTGCAGCGCTACCTGCGGTCGTCGAGGCAGCCTCGCCTGATGGCCAATTAGAGAGACACGGTGCCTTGGCACTCCTGAGGAGAATGAGGCAGACGCGCACAAGAACATCGACGGCCGGCATAATTTGGCCTTTGAAGACACTCCCGTCGAACGACTATAATCTCTGCCAAGTTCCGGACACAAGTGTGATAATGGGACAAGATTTTCCCCAACTACTCCCTGCCAGTTCCCTAATGACACGCTCGCCATCAAAGACGCATAATCATAATCACAACAATCCGACCCTCGACCTGAATTTCCTGCAAGTAACCGTCTCGAGCACGCAACTATTGCTCTTAGATCTCCCGCTTGCAGGGTCTACTTTGGCGTGTCTCGCAGCCTGGAAATGGTTGATGTCATTAGAGGAACATAATATGGCATCAAAGTTGACTCTGACATCCACGAGAGGCGGACATCAACAGATCAGATCGATCTCTTCTCGTATTAGCCTAAATTGGCTAATCTTAGTTTTGTTTGCGTATGTATGTCCTTCACTGCTTGTGTAAGTGTGATGCCGCTTGTGCTGAGAGGTACGTTGACACACATCCCTGTATCCTTACGTGTGGGATTTTTTTTCTTCTAAATTTCTATTTGTCTTAAGGTGTATCTATGTATTAACATGTGTCTGTCTGGGAATGTTCGATGTTTGTGTCTGTCTGTGGCTATTTATATGTTTGTTTGTTTTTGTTCTGTCTGTATCTCTGCTTCTGTTAGCGTGTTTGTCTGTGTTCGTGTGTTCGAAACACTGATGAGGGCCGGTGTGTTAATAAGATTACAGAGACGTGTCGCAAGCCCCATTCATCGAAGACGCCTGCCACGCGACAGAGCCTCTCATTCTAGCAGATGATATTTATGGATGTACGTGCGATGTACATGACCTACTCTTAAGGAATGGGTTTGTATTTATAAGCTGTGCGTAATTTCTCTGGATTTGCACATAGTCTTTCAATATGTGCATTTGCATTTTTACACGAAAATAATTTATAAAAGTACTGACTTCCTATACATGGACATATCTAGAATCTACATAATGTTCCACTTTTATATAATCTTGGTCTTGGTATAAAAAAAAATCCTCAAGTGTCACCACCTATTCCGCCAATCCCTCATCACATCCACAAGGGTTTCATATCACCACTTCCCCCTCCCCCAACCCCCTCTCCAACCCCAATCAGGGACTTACACGTCAGCACCCCCACCCCCAACGCCCCGCCCCCTCCAGACACTCACCCTCGACCAATCACTGTCATTTTCCCAAGCATGCTACGAACCCTTTCATTTTTCTCCTTTGCCGCTTTTTTCCCCTCTTGTCCTCACCTCCCCCCCTCTCTTTCCCCTCTCCTGCACCCCTTCCTCCCCCCTCTCGTCTCTTCTTTACCCTCTTATTTGCACCTTCTTTATCCCCGCTTGTTATTTATGGTCGGGTTGTCGCTTCCCTCCCGCTCATCAGTAACCTTGCTGCCTCATTTGTAATTTGGCTCCAAAATAAACTCCATTCTTCCCAGGTGTTGGAGGTTTCAGTGCGTTTCATCTCGGGGGTTCCTGTTTTCTGAACGTTTTGGAAAAGCATCCCGTCTCCGTGGACCTTCACAGAACCCTGAGACCTTCTGCGATGCATGATCCCATTGCCAATTAAGCTGGAAAGGAGCTTGATTCCCGCTAAGCTGTAAAAGAGGGCCGTGTGCAGCGCCAGGCGAGCGTCCAGCTGACCGAAGGGATAGCGAACGAGGCGAAACGCTGGAGAAAATCCCGT
>NC_061827.1:30382629-30385129 GCF_019202785.1 Penaeus chinensis | reverse complement strand
ATCTCTTTTCACGCATAAAAAAATGTAATTCCACATATCAATTAACAGATGTTGAAGGAAAAATCTGTCCATTTTTTAAGCCAATACAAATCACTGAAAAAAAAACATATATTCCATTATTCAAACTAAAAAAAAAACTTTGCAAGTGCATGGATTATGCAATCTGGATGTGAAAATAGCCAACAAATGTAGAAGTGAAGACAAAAAGTTCAGTATCAAAGATAAGGTACATAATTACCAAAGAACATTCAACACGTGCCATCTGTCTAATATTACCACTTTCATATCAACACCAATCAATAACACTAACATAATCAAGATTCTTCTCACTTCACAAAAATCATTTTCTCTCCAAGAAAAATTATAGCATTAACTAAGATTCTCTTTCATAAGATCACTTCAAACTACAACAGAGAACACAATTCATGAGACACTTAAGCAGTAGTATTCCTTATTAGAATAATGTTTAACTGAAAACAAAGGTAAATATGCCCATGCTCCCTTGTTTTGGAATTTGAATATAAGGGCTTATATCCTAATACTTTACAAAGGAAGCAAATGATTCATTATTGTACAATACAAATATAAATCATAATCTCATTTCTAAAAACATTTGTAAAAGATGTAACTGCTGCAGATTGTGATGTGTATTGGCTCTTTCATAAATCATCATTATCTGAGTTTTAAGAAAAATATCTTTGTTTCCTAAATCTTTACTTACATTTTTCATCGCATTTTAACTAAAGCTAAATGTGAAGAAGAAGCATCAGGAAATATTTATTCTGTAAAAACAAGGACTTATACTATAGTGAAATATCTGTCTACCTTGATGGTAATTCTTAGCAGCTGGTATTAAACTGACATATCATCATCATTATCTCTTTAAAACACTTAATCCACACTAAATATTTCTAAAATGTATTATAAAACAAATCATTTATAATATGAAATATATTTCTTAAAAGGAATGAAGCACATATTAACAAACAACAGTCCCCTGATTTGGTTAACAATTAGTTATGCTAAACCCTGCAATGAAGCTAATCTGCCAAGCAATAATCATGTCAAGACTGCTAATTCTTTTTGAGAAAATAATTATCAATATATAAAAATGTAAAAAAACAAATTTTATAAAATAATAATAATAATGATTCCACTTTCTGTGGATACCCCTCAAAAAATATAATAATAAAAATATAACAAAGAAACTTTGATCATTTAATTTTAAAAAGATCATCTCCTATAAAAAAAGGAACCTGTTTAATCATGACATTACAGAAAGTTCAAAAATGAAAGAGTGAATTTGATTCAACAGATGTTCATAAGTTTCTCTCCAAAAGAAATGAGCAACCACTTCCAAGCAAGAAAATTAGCCCTCCTCAGCCTATTTAAAATTTTAAAAAAAAGTTATGGGAAGACTATTTTAAAAATGATCAAATGCATCAACAATATTGCTAAACTCACAATTCCTTGCAAGAACAAGACAGTCCATTATGCTGTGCCTCACTCAGACAAAAATGATGAAAATCGAGGAAATGTTTTCTATTAGTAAAGTGCAGTGACAAAGTAATCTTGTGGCCAAATTGGGCAGACCAAAGTTTTATTTACAAAATAATTTATTTATGAATTAGTTGCCCATTAATTGCAGGGCATGAACAGCTAGTATTTAAGGTTTATACACATAACAGTGATTATATGTTGATCACATCATAGTTGAACTATTTGAAAAATATGCTTCATGTTGCTATCTGAAATATATATTTCTAAATATGTATTTATTTTTTAGTCTAATCTTATGTAAAATATCTAGACCATGAAATCTACATATTCACTTTTCAGGCTGTTTTAATTTCTAACCTTTTTCTTGTTTTCATTTCTTGTAGTATACAGACTTCTCAGAACACAGCATAATAAAAATACACAGACCTAATATTGTTCGTGACTCTAAGATGTGGAAGACCTGCTGCCCTGTCTTCCTTTGGCTTTGGGTTTGGCATCATTAATGACAACAGTGGTAGATGTCAGCCTACGCATTTTCCTGAAAAGTAAAAGATACACATTAATTGCTAATCACACAGCAAATGTTCTGTCCCTACTTAAGAGATGAAACAGTTAACTGATTGTTCAGTTCATTTACAAAACATTTCATTTCCATAATGATTTACTTTTTCCTCTTTCCTTACAAAATCCTAAGTACAAATACTGCCAACGTCTAAGAAGAGAATAATTACATTTGTTGTCAATTTTCAGATATGTACTTCAATTAGTATTTAAAAATGAATCATTTTGCATTACTTACGAATTCAGGCTAAGTTCCTTGAAAGACGTAATTTTCAGAGCAGCTCCTCTTTTCCTCCTTGGCTCCTCTACATCCTGCTTGAGGTCAACCATCTCTTTTCTATCTAGATCTTCACAGTTTAATGTGTGTTTTTCCTCTACATCATCCTGTTTTGCATCTCTAGGTCCTCTCTGCTCATCATTCGTAGCTTCTCCACTTGCT
>NC_061827.1:30375129-30377629 GCF_019202785.1 Penaeus chinensis | reverse complement strand
TTTAGCTTCTAAGTTTTCCAATCTGGCCAACATGCTAGCAGGTGAAGCAAGGTAACTATGGTCTAAAGATAATCTTGGACTCTTATTTACTTCTAGCGAGGCACAAGAAGGCTTTATGTTAGCCTGTGGGCTTTGAAGTCCAGCAGAGCTTTTCTCCAATACCTTGGGTTTACGAGATGGTAAGTCATCACATTCACTTTCACTAGATGATTCCATTGCTAAATTAATGCCAGGAGAGTGTTTTCCAGAACTCCTCTGACGACTTCTCCTTCCGCTATCACCATGCCTACAGCCTCGGGAACCACTTTCTAGATCCGTGTACCACCAACTAGGTCCTTCCAATGGATCCTCCTCCTGTTGACTTGGACAATGTGATGTCTCTTCTGGCTGACGATCTGACACATCACCTCCCTGCCAAGGAGCAAACATGTGGGTCAGACTATATAATCAAGATCTTAGATAATGGCAAACAACTGAATTCAAACTGCATAGCACCACACAATAAAACATGAAACAGATTACATGAAGCCTATCTGATATCACTACACTATCTATCATCCTGTTCAAGAAAGGTTTAATGGATACCCTTCCTTAAAATAAATATAAATAAATTAATAATATAAAAGTAAAATGTAAATTTTGTTTTAAGTGAACTTACATAAACTTCTTGCAGATCTATTTTTCATTCATTGGAAATTTCTTATATTAATAAATCTTTTACAATTTTCTCAAAGACAGTATCATGGACAGGCACAAGCATTGACATTTTTGGTATGTCTAAAAATTACAGCAAGCCTGTTTCCTATCCTAGTTCAAGTTCTCTCATGATTATAATCTATACCACAAAACTAATACTTGAATCATATACTGAACTTTCTATACTGTCTGTAACTTTACATTTCTATCAGACAGGAGCCAAATAGCTTCTAAGGAACAATAAGTTCTGAATCTCCGGTGGCATTGGTCTAGAACTTTCTAGAATATGCACAAATGAATTAGACATATCAACCTAATACCAAGAGGCCAGCTAAAATGCAGAGAGGTCTGACTTTCCAGGATGTACATTAATGTGGCAGCATGCAGGCAACCAGTACATGTGCTTACATATTATATATGCACCAATAACATACTGATTTGTGGCCTGGCTTTGATACAGATGTGTATGAAATAATGAGGCCTTACTGCTAATTCTCAGCTGAAAGTCCCTTAGAAGAATCAGGCTACCATAGTTCAAAGTCAACTTAAGGGCTATAAACATAAGGCAAAGGATTGTAATACAATAAGCAAATCCTTAAACATCACTTCTGAGAGCATAAATACCTAACATACTTGACATTGAAGTGATTGTGTCACATTTTCTACAGCTCAGGAATCCCTTTTCTCCTAGTTATGGTCATGGCAGTAGTAGCGCAGTGTAGTGTAGTGTAGTGTAGTGTAGTGTAGTGTAGTGTAGTGTAGTGTAGTGTAGTGTAGTGTATGTAGTGTAGTGTAGTGTAGTGCAGTGTAGTGCAGTGTAGTGCAGTGCAGTGTAGTGCAGTGTAGAGCAGTGCAGTGCAGTGCAGTGTAGTGTAGTGTAGTGTAGTGTAGTGTAGTGTAGTGCAGTCCAGTGCAGTGCAGTGTAGTGTGGGCAGTGTAGTGTAGTGTAGTGTAGTGTAGTGTAGTGTAGTGTAGTGTAGTGTAGTGTAGTGTAGTGTAGTGTAGAGCAGTGCAGGGTAGTGCAGTGTAGAGCAGTGTAGAGCAGTGCAGTGCAGTGTAGAGCAGTGCAGTGCAGTGCAGTGCAGTGCAGTGCAGTGTAGTGTAGTGTAGTGTAGTGTAGTGTAGTGCAGTGTAGTGCAGTGCAGTGTAGTGTGGTGCAGTGCAGTGCAGTGTAGTGTACTGTAGTGTAGTGTAGTGTAGTGTGGGTGGGTGGTTGGGTTGTTTTTGTCATTGCTGCATCAAGATGGTAATGGACTTTTTTCCATAACTTCTTTCTAAGTAGTCTACAACTTTGTGCAATAACAAAACATAACATTTTGTTATTTATGTCACTTTCTAATATTTTTTTGTATTATTTAATCTTCTGCAGTGTGCCATTCATGGATGGCAGGAATAGAATCCTGAGCATAGAAATGGTTTCTTCCCTAGAGCTGCCACTCTTACAGCCAAGGCTTTAAGAGTGCATTCCACACTCATTTACCAGTAAAAATAAATGCCCAATGAGTCTAATCTAATCTTTGTGCCCTTGTGGTGAGTAATTCCCCTTATCCTGGCCTTCAGTCAAATTTTTCATAGAAGCATGTTCTTGGTACTCAGTCCTTAATGAATTGATGGTCATGTCAACTACATCCATTGGGTTATACATCCTTTTCAAGGAAGAAACAAAATCAAGTTTCTCTATTAATCTTGTTTAATAATCAGCAAAAAAAAAGTAAATGGCTGAGTAAATTCATACCACATGAACCATCAATAACTGGCAGTGAAAGAACAAGGACTAATCAACTTCCATCTCTCACCAAGTTCA
>NC_061827.1:30365129-30370129 GCF_019202785.1 Penaeus chinensis | reverse complement strand
AAGAGTCCAAAAATGCTCAGCCACCAAGGAGTCAACAAACTGTCTATGTGCTTTCACCTGATTTTCTCCTTCTCTGAGTTTTCAGGATTTGTTTTATTTACGTTATTAATATCAAAGCTGTTATTACCATTATTGATATTATAATTATTAGTTTTAATTCAATATTCATAGCAACATGAAATAAAATTAAAAAAGAGTAAACAGGTGAGATAGGCCAGACTAGTGGATGACTCACTAGTGATTAAGCACTTGTGGAGCCTTCAATGTGTACTAAATTAATAACATTACAATAACTATAGTGTTTATGATATTGATGATAGCATTAGTAACAAAAAAATCCCGGAAATTGAAGGAAATCAGGTGAGGTTTACCAACTGAATCCTTGGTAACTAAGCATTTGTACAGACATATTTTACAAAAGAAATCTACAATGAACACTATATTTTCCCCATCTACATTTAGGCAAATGGTTATTTTCAATCAACCTCACAAATCACTTATAAGATGATAGCACAAATAAAATTCATAAACTTGTTATACTGAGAAATATTCAAAATCAAACCTAAAAGTCTTAAAAACATAAATTTGAAGAGAATTTACCAATATCAATACATACAAAAATTAATTACTACATATAGAACTGCCTTACTCTTAGACGCTGTTCCACCTCCCGTTCAACTGCTGCATCATTATCTGTATTACCACTTCGGAGTAACTCCTGGGCATCTTGTAACTCTGCTTTTAGCGAAATCACTTTATTATACCTGCAGTTCCAAAAATGGTTCTGTTAAAATTGTCATAAAAAATTATATATGGTTGGAATCATTGAATTATCAAGCATACCTACTAATAACAAAAATATCATGACACAATTAGAAAATGTACAATAACTGAACTCTTAGTTAAAATATACAATAAATTATGAAAAATATACAATTAATATACCTGATATTTTTTTCAAATGTTCACAACATACAAACCTTTAGACAAAACATACTAAATCAACCTATACTATGCTTCACTCCATTATAACAATAACAAATTATTCAATTTCATAGTATGCAAAATCATATGTATAACACAGCACCAAGTCTTAGGATCCAGCTTCTATAAAGTCTTTATCACAAAAATTTAAAGCAATATGATATAATAACCAAGATAACATTTAGCTAAAACTGATAGTGGTCTATATCAAGTCTATTTTCTTATAAAACCAAACATGATTTTATACTTCTATAGCTATTATATAAAATCCCTAAATGATAACAAAGTAAACAAAAAAATACAAACCAATGTTGTGTTTCAATTTTCTGTGATGCTAAAGCTTTTGCAAGGGCTCGGTTGTTGCTCCTCAGCTTTGCCAGTTTCATATCATAGACAGAGGTGACATCATGCCCTGAGTAAACAAACACAGATTGAAGAAAGAAATAATTCATGCTCCAACCAGTGCAATATTGCTGGTATAAATATCAAACATGAAAACAATGGTACTTTAAAAGATATGGTTTTCCTTACCCTTACCTAATGACCCCCAGCTACGATTTGGATTTAAACTTCTCTTGAACCTAATTTTCTGAAGTTTTCTTGTAGTCTTTTGTCTTCTGCTTTTAGGAGCAATAACGGGATAGTCCCTCTTCCCAGCTGGCCGATTCTGAGTATCCTCCATTGTTGTTATAATCTGAAAATAAATAAACAATTGAGCATTCTAAAGAGATGCATGAAATATATAATATTTAGATAGTTTAGACATGATCTTTATCCATTTAAATAAATACCATAGCCTAGCAACAATTAGGGGACTTTCAAATATTTTACAAGTAATATGTTTGTACAAGAGAACATCAGAATCGTAAACCTGTTTCCCACAACTATACATAAAAAATATAAAACAAAAAAATATGCAATACTCCACACACACACACACACACACACACACACACACACACACACACACACACACACACACACACACACACACACACACACACCACACACACACACGCCACACACACACACGCCACACACACACACGCCACACACACACACGCCACACACACACACGCCACACACACACACGCCACACACACACACACGCCACACACACACACGCCACACACACACACGCCACACACACACACGCCACACACACACACGCCACACACACACACGCCACACACACACACGCCACACACACACGCCACACACACCACACACACACGCCACACACACACGCCACACACACACACGCCACACACACACACGCCACACACACACACGCCACACACACACACGCCACACACACACACACCACACACACACACGCCACACACACACACGCCACACACACACACGCCACACACACACGCCACACACACACGCCACACACACACGCCACACACACACGCCACACACCACACGCCACACACACGCACACGCCACAAACACAAACACGTCACACACACACACACACACACGCACACGCCACACACACACGCACACGCCACAAACACACGCACACGCCACACACACACGCACACACACGCACACGCCACACACACACGCACACGCCACACACACACCATACATACACACACACGCACATGAAGACGCCACACACACACCATACATACACACACACGCACATGAAGACGCCACACACATGTACATGCCACACACACACCATACATACACACACACGCACATGAAGACGCCACACACATGTACATGCCACACACACGCACTCGCCACACACACACACACGCACACGCCACACACACACGCACACGCCACACACGCGCGCACACGCCACACACGCGCGTACACGCCACGCACACGGCACACACGCACACACATGCCACACTCACTCACACACGCCACACACCACCCACATGCACACGCACACACACATACACACGCCACATACACGCACATGCCACATACACGCACATGCCACATACATGCACATGCCACACACACACCACGCACAGGCACACACGCACACGCCGCACACACACACGCACACGCCACACACACACACGCACGCCACACACACACACCACACACCATACACGCACACAACTCACCAGCACAGGCATACGGCACACGCCACACACACACACGCTCATACCCCACACGCATACGCCACACACGCACACGTCCCACACACGCACACGTCACACACCCACACGTCACACACGCACACGCCACACACGCACACACGCACACACACACACGCACACGCCACACACACACACTAATGCACATAAACACGTCACACACACATGCACACATGCCACACACACGTGCGCACACACCACACACACATGTACATGCCATGCACACACCACACACGCACACGCACACGCACACGCCACACACGCACACGGCACACACACACACGCACAGGCCACACATACACACGCACACACACACACACGCACAGGCCACACATACACACGCACACACCACACACACACACGCACACATGTCACACACACGCGCACATGCCACACACACACACACGCGTACACAACACACACACGTGCACATGCCACACATACACGCCACACACACATGCACCACCACACATGCCACACACACACAACTTGGGACACATACACAACACACCTCACGCACACACCACACTCCACACGCCACGCACACACCACACTCCACACTCCACACAAACCCCACTCACGCACAACACACGCCACACGTCACACACACGCACACCACACGCCCACACACACCATTCACGCCACACACACACATACCACACACGTCACACTCCACACACGTCACACTCCACAAACACACACACATATATATATATGTATATATACACATGTACTGTATATATATTCACTTTCATCAAAGACGAGTCATATTTCTATTAAAATTCTATTAAAAACTTTTGAAGTAACAGTGATTAACCATTCACTGATTTCAGACCTTTCACCCGCTGCAATCATAAACCCACATCATTTTCATTGGCTGACATGTACCCAATACCTTTTAAATGCCTGGCTTATAAGACTACCCATGTACCTAATTTCTAAACAGTAACTTTTATTTCTAAAAGACAAAAAAATATCTTTAAAATTGTGATACGGTATTTGGTAAAATGGATTTTAGTTGGCACTTAACAATAATAACAACAATACAAGATCCAACAGGAGGGCTTCAGGCATCACCCAAAAATGGTGAGATTAGATTATGCAGTATATTTTACCCTGAAATGGTGAGATTAGATTATGCAGTATTTTTGTGCTTTTGTCACATGTTACAGGACTGCCCCTCAAAACTCCCGTAAAGAGGGGCCACCATCCCCTAACCCCCAAAGCTAAATCTCCATATCTGACCAGCCAAATAGAGCCCAGACAGGTCTGAGTGACATTCCTCATGAATGACATCACGATCCAGCTGAGCCTTTGACAGACGAGGTAAACATCGCTCAGTGTGTGCTTGGAGTTTCTGACATTCATCTTCAAGCCTCGTACCCCAGTAGAGGCCAACATAACTCCCTTCAAAATTTGCAAAAACTAATATTGGTTCTTAAATTCACAATAATCAACTGAAAGGTCTGCAAGCTCCATCTTGCCAAAAAGCATTTGGTGAAGATTTGGTAACCACTGCTGGAGCAAGCACCCCAATGGTTCTGCTCCTCCTGACATGCAGATCAGAGGATTTTGATAGGCAACTGCGGCGTACCACTACTTTGAGCACACCGTTTCCTTAAACCCAATGGCAACAACTGTCTTACGTGTTCCTCGCAAGCATGCCATTGGGGCTTCCTACACCACCACACATTCCAGTCGGGACAGTTCCCGGGAGCCTTTCAGGAAGCCTACGTGGGTTAATCTGCAACATTTCCCTTCCCCCCTCCCGAGGCCGAGGGAACAATCAGCCTGAATGAACGTTGCAGGGCAGCAACATGGGTTTCAACAGACATATCCTAATATCAGTACATGTCTCACGAAAATACACGATATTTTGGCCTT
>NC_061827.1:30352629-30362629 GCF_019202785.1 Penaeus chinensis | reverse complement strand
GATTATATCTTCGTCAGATATTTCTGACAGAGATGTAATCGAAACCGGTCAAATACATCTTGTTTCGTGAAAATATTCATTCTCATTCATACCTTATATGTATGTATATATATATAGATAGATAGATAGATAGATATAGATATATATGTATATATACACATATATATACATATATACATATATGTTCACACACACACACACACACACACATATATATATATATATATATATATATATATATATATATATATATATGTATATATATACACACATACGTGTATCTATATGTATATATATGTATATATATGTATACACATAAGTGTGTGTGTGCATATATATATATACTCTCTCTCTCTCTCTCTCTCTCTCTCTCTCTCTCTCTCTCTCTCTCTCTCTCTCTCTCTCTCTCTCTCTCTCTCTCTCTCTCTCTTTCTTCTCTCTCTCTTCTGAAAGTTCTCTCCTCTCCAATTACATATGAATATGATATATATATGTATATATATGTGTATATATATATAGATATATATGTATAAAGAGAGAGAGAGAGAGAAGTGTGTGTGTGTGTGTTAATATATATAAGCATTCTCTCTCTCTCTCTCTCTCTCTCTCTCTCTCTCTCTCTCTCTCTCTCTCTCTCTCTCTCTCTCTCTCTCTCTCTCTCTCTCTCTCTCTTCTTAAAGTTCTCTCCTCTCCAATGGCGGCGATGGAATGCCTCTGGGGCTGAGCATCACATCCAATTTTAGTGTATTAAAAAGATGGCTTTCACTCATTTTACGGCAATACGTGATCGTCAGAGTAAACTACCGCCCATATAAAATCGCAAACCCCCAGCGCCCACGGTGAGGACCCCTAGTCCCTCTGTGGCCGCACCAGCTGATCGTCCGCTGTCTCCCATCTGCATCTGGTCGCAGTCACGTCCATCCCCATCCTTCATATATAAAAACGAACCTGATATAATCCTTTTAAATATTAATTCGCCCGAAGCGCGAGCAAGCTGTATAATACACTGCAGTATTATTTCATAAGTTAGTATATGACTATAAAGTCTGTATATGACTACAATCTAATATCTTAGATAAATAATGTTTAGTTTTAAAAATTAATTCTAAGCCTGAAGGGCTGTTTCATGTGACAACCTGAGGTACTATACAGATGTTTGTTTATATTCTTCACTGTATACCTTACGTAGTACAGTACATCACGTCCTATATGAGTTGTAGACGAACTTTTTTCTGGAATAAACGGGTCATAATTACACCTGTCAGAATTTATCTAATTTTTTCCTTTTTCTTTTGAGAAAACCTGTCAGAAAACCTGTCAGAATTTATCTAATTTTTTCTTTTTTCTTTTGAGAAACTTGCCCACAGGACAAATTTCCCCTTTATTTGCTGAAGTAAATGTGTTTTATATTCATATAGATTTATATATATACATACATATATTCATTTATGCACATACATTAGATTACCACAGCAATCTCCATTACACTTTCTCACGAACCACTTTCTGTTGACCTTCAGCCTCACATCGACATCATACTAAAGAGCCATTTATATTTAACAGGTAATTGTGTAAACAATTTGTCACGTTTCGCAAAATTAATCAAATTAGTAAACAAAGAGAGAAAGAAAAAAATGCAATTTAGAGTGTTAAGCTAATGTTGCTTTTGACTCGGTGGGATACATGATAATGTGAAGGATGTTCATGGTACAGCTTCTCCTGCTATAACTACTGTTATGAATACCATTTCACTACTACTACTACTACTACTGCTGCTGCTGCTACTGCTGCTGCTGCTGCTGCTGCTGCTGCTGCTGCTGCTGCTGCTGCTGCTGCTGCTGCCGCCGCCACTACTACTAGCACTACCACTACTGCTGCTTCTGCTGCTACTGCTACTACTACTATGACTACTACTACTAGGACTACTATCACCTTCATTATCATTATCTCAATGATTATGATGGCAATAACCACGATCGTACAAGAAAAAAACTAATAGCAACAATAATGGTAACAATACCAATCATATCGATATCACAACTGCTTGTTATGGTTACTACTACTACTACTACTACTACTACCATTTATTATCATTAGCATCATTACTACGTTCATGACAATGCCATAAGTGATGATAGTAGTCATGACAAGGGTTATGGTAATGATGATAATAAGATAACAATTGCGACAAAGATATGTAATAACGATGATAAATTATCGTTAAATGATAATGATAATAATTAAAGTAATATTAATAATAAAAAGAGCAGTAACGCTATTCATTTTTGTGATAATAATGATGATCATAGCGATAATAATAATAATAATAACGATAATACTTCCAATGATGATGATGATGATAAGAATAATTCTAACTATAAAAAATACAATGATAAATAATGACGATAATAATGATAGCAATAATAATCAGATTAAGAGTAATGATGATAACGATTATGTTAACGGTGATAACAATAAAATTGGTAGTAATAATAATGATGATGATAGAATTTATAATTATAATAATTATAATAATAATAATGATGATAATAATAATAATAATAATAATAATAATAATAATAATAAAGAAAATGACTATGATAATAATAATGTTAATTATAACAATAATAATGACAACAGTAGTGAAAATAATGATGATAATAATATAAAACAATGTTAATAATTATAATAATGATAATAATAATGGTAATAATGATTATGATCATAATAATGGTAAGAACAATATAATAATAGTAATAAAGATGATGATGTTAACAATAATATTGATAATAATATCAATACAAATAATGACGATACTAACAATGAAAGTAATAACAATAAAAACAGTAATAATGATTATGATGATGATAGTAAAAATGATGATAATGATAAGGATAATGATAATAACAATAATGGCAGTATTCATGGAAATGATAGTATTGATAATATTGCTAATAATAATAATGATAACAACAACAATAATGATGATGTAATGGTAATGGTGATGCCAATAACATTGATAATATCAATGATAACAATGATGACAAACAA
Organism: Penaeus chinensis; assembly: GCF_019202785.1. Taxonomy (NCBI): domain Eukaryota; kingdom Metazoa; phylum Arthropoda; class Malacostraca; order Decapoda; family Penaeidae; genus Penaeus; species Penaeus chinensis. The sequence goes on along the minus strand of NC_061827.1, from coordinate 30,359,578 downwards.
TTACCATTACTATTGTTATTATCATTATTATTATTATCATTATCATCAATATTATTATTTCAACAATAATGATGATCATAATAATGATAATATTGATAATGATAATAGTAATGATAGTAATGATAATAGTAATGATAGTAATAATGGTACTGATAATAATAATAATAGTAATAATGAAAATTATAATTATTATTGTAATAATAATAACAACAATAATCATTATAATGATACTATTGATAGCGATTATAGTAATGATACCAAAAATGTTCAAATTTCTACTACTAAGAATAATAATGATAGTAACGATAATGATAATAATAATAATGATAGTAACGATAATGATAATAATAATAATGATAATAATAACTGTGATTGAGATAACAATAGTAATGATAAAAGAAACAGTAATAGCAAGATAATAACAACAGCAACAAAAATAATAATGATGATCATGACGATAATAATGATGATAATGATAATAATGATTACAATACTAATAATGAAAATGATGATAATAATAATAAAAATAATAATAATAATATCAATAATAATAATGATAATAGTGATAATAATAATAATGATAATAATATTAATAATAATAGTGATAGTAATAATAATAACGATAATAGTGATAGTAATAATAATAACAATAATATGAACAAAAATGATGATAGTTATAATAATAATGATGATGGTGATAATAACGATGATGATGATGATGATAATAATAATAATAATAATAATAATAATAATAATAATAATAATAATAATATTAATGATAATGACAATGATAGCAATGATAATAACAACAACAACAAAACAACAACAATATTGATAATGATAATAATATCAATAGTAATAATCATTACTATGACGTTTCTAGGTGTGCAAGGCACCACTTCCTCCCGCACAGGCCAGTCCTTTGTGTAGTGATTTGCTTTGTCCCTACTACCACACATGCACAGAAAGCATGGTTGTTTGGTGAACCAGGACTGTTGTCCAAACAAAAAATTCACCATCTTCAGGTCAACACAAATAATCCACTCATGCTGATCATAACGATTTTCTCCAGCACATATTTCACCGCTTCATACTTCTTCAGTGTAGTCGAATAAGCGAGTTGTACAGGGGAAAACTGGTTGACGTTGTGCAACAGAACACATTTCAGTAATCGCTTGTTGCTGTCAATGAAGTCTCCAATCTTTGGGTTCGTTCTGTGACACTCCAAGCTTGTGAAGAAGATGCGCACTATATGTACAGTACACCAAATCCTTACTCCTCAGAGAAAAGGCAGAGGTACCCTTGATGAATGTTGCGGTAGAAGGTGATCCGAGCACTGTCTGTGAGAATTGTTTCTTCCCCTTGCAGAGGACTTTGACAACCTGAGATCGCGAACCAAATCTTTTCGCTCATTTCGGGAAAAAAGGATGTGGAGTATTATCGTCAAGAACCACTTCGTTTTCTTCATCTTCTTGATCACTGGAGGAATTTTCATCACTAATGTCAGGAAGTTCTCTAAAGACAGGTACTGGAATTTCATCACAGCTGATTGAAGATCAGAAGATTTAAGGCTGCTGCGGTTCTTTCTATAGATCCCAGTTACATCAATAGCACAGAAGTGACAGTCAGTGACATGGTTTGTCGGCTCCCTCCAAACCATGGGAATTCCGAATTTCAGACGACTCTACTTGCCCTTGATCCACTGACGCAGATTCTCGGTGCATGCCTTGCATACCATGTGTGGCACCCAGGCTACTGGTCACCAAGAGTAATACCAAAATAAGCATGGTAAGACCACTTCATGAAACTTGTGACTGGATTCCCCAGATGTAGCAGAATACGTTGGGCTTATTTTTGCAATACCTTATGGTCGAAGCCATTTTATTCACCTGTAAAATAAAAATACCAGTTGGCGCACGCAAACGCTCCAGAGTTCGTTTATTTCAAGAAATTAAAAAGAATATATACATTTTATTAGCGTGAGAGGGGGAGAGAGAGAGAATTAGCTAATTCAGATATTCCCTTAATCCCAGGATAATCCATAAACTCCAGACCTATATTAGAGGGCGGCCTGTGAGGATTTGAAAGCCGGCTCATCCTCATAACCTTCCGACTGTTAGTGTATTTTATTCATTACTTACAGGCAAGGAATCACACCACCAAAGGGGGGTGGGGACGTCCCCAGGTAAAGAACCCTGATATAAAGAGAAAATACATGTGAATATATACAAAAACATAAAAAAATGGCCATAGTTCAAAGAGTTGACCTGACTGAGCAAAACCAATGTGGTATTTGGATGCAGCACATCAAAATTATCCTAAATCAGGATAAACATCTTAACCAATAAATTTGTTGTTGACCAGTGCAATAATAACAATAACAATAATACTGACGACGATAATGAATATGAAAATAACATTAATAATGATAATAAGAACGATAATAAAAATAATAATAACACCAATCATAGCGCTCCTTAAAAGGCATGTTGCTATCGGAAGTCTCACATAGTCCCTGCAGGACTTTTTTCCCACTTATTTTTTCGTGTAGGCGGACAGCACCCTGTTCGAAGTCTAATAATGATAATGATAATAGTAATGATAATGATAATAATAGTAATTATCATTATTATCATTATCAACCTCATAAGTATCATTACCTTATCATGATCATTAACTTCCTCATTATCATTATCATCACCATCATCATTATTATTACCATTATCATTTTCGTTATCATTGTCATTATCATTGTTATCAGCATCATCATCATCACTCCTATTATTATCATTATTATCATTATCATTACCATCATCTTTATTAGTACCATTATCATTTCCGTTATCAGTATCATTATCATTATCATCATCATCATCATCATCATTACTACTACTATCATCATCATCATCATCTTCATCATTATTATCATTATCACCAATACTATCATTATTACAATTATGATAATAATGAAGATAATGATAATGGTAATAATAGTGATAATAATAACAACCATGCTAAAAACAATAATATCCTTCAAAGAAACACCGGTTACAATATTCCATAAGAACTGATATAACCAGTGTTACATAACGGCGGACAAAATTAAGTGTAGTATGTTAACTTTTGGTAATGATTTACCAATTTTCCTTTTCCTTAATTAGAACGTGCGCATTATGCAGTTTTATAGTCGAAAAAATAATTAGCATGCACTGCCGCAGCTTTAAACACGATATTACCCATTATCGAATGACCAAAAAAGTCGTACATCATTATATATATATATATTTATACAAATATATATATATATATATATATATATATATATATATATATATATATATATATATATATATATATATATATATATATATAATGATACAGCGCAACATAAACCCTATGCGGTAACTCTTGTCAGCTGTTTCTCATCAGCTGATCGATATAAACAACAACTAAAGTCTACGGAACGGCGTGTTGATGAGGTTGTCTGCCATTGAATCCACCCTGATTCGTGCACGCAGTATTGTCATAGCATGAATCCATGTAATGTCGTCATCAGGAAGATCCTACTAAGTCACAGGAGACTATTTTTAGATGGGGGACTTTTGGGGAGGAGATCTGCGTTGTACGCAAACGGTGGTAGAGCTGTTGGTGCCCCAGTCTTGGCATCGGGTCACCACACTGTACCCTGCTTCACCTCGCACCTCATTAGGTTAGTGCATGACACATACTGATGTAATTCTCACTGCGTAGATCTGTTAATAGTAAATATACAGTTTGTTGCAGCTTGTTATTTTATCAAAGTTTCATTTAATCCAGTTCATTGAAGAGACTTGAAAATCAGATTTGCTGGGTATTGGCTCTAGTGTGCAGTGTTCATACAAAGTGAAGAGATTGGAAGGGAAAATAAATAAAACTAATGCTTAAAGTTATGGTCTTAGAAACATATTTTTTAGATTACTAGAAAGGGTTTAACTTCAATTACCCATATGCTGTAATACATTTAGTGTAGCATAAAACTAATTGCATTTATAATACATTAAAAGTATATTTTCTGTATAACTTCAGTATGTACTCTTCTGATGTGGAAATAAGAAGTTAGATGTTCAGAATAGATTATAATGACCCTTGAGGGTGCGTAAAACTAAGTGAAGGTAAGGCCACAAATAGCTTATCTTCAGATCTTTTTTAGGGAACCCATGGCCTCTTAGCTTGTAATCCAGTAAAGGCAAACAAACTTCCATCATGTTTTATCTGGCAAGATAGTACTTCTCAACTTCCCTAGTAATTTATAGTCAGTTAAGGAATCCCTTGGGGTCCTATTCTAAACAGTTACCACTGAAGAAGTTTAGCCCCATGCTTAGCAGGCAATCTATTGGTACTGATAGAAGGAAAGGACTTGATATACTAGCAATATTGTAGGTCAGGCTTTTTTTAAATTGATACTCAGAAAAGGAAATGAGATTGAAGAAAATGTATGTGGTCACTAAAATGCTGAACCTTTCTTCAACTTATTCTATTACCTTTTGAAACATACATCAGCCATCTGGCCCTCAATTCAGTTGCAAATGGCTGTTTGTTCCTTTAAACTTTCCCATATACTTTTTGTTTTCAATCAGATGTGCCCGTGCAGTAAGTAAAGAGAGGTACATTTTTACTTAGACCCAGTTATTTTTTAGAATGACAAAAGATATACACCATTTTGAGTTGGTTTTTAAAACACAATACTTATGATATAAAAATCTCATGTAACATATACCATAGGTATATATCTGTACGTTATGGAACATGGACTAGGAATTATTGCTGTCAGACTTTAATTTCCATAGGCTTAATTTCTTTATTAATAGGTGACCCATCTGTGGCAGCTCACTTGATATTATGTACCTGAGGGAAGGTTGGGTTAGGCAGTATAATGTTTTGTTTCATGGGTGTCCTTGCAGGATATAAGTGACTAGAAAGAGTGTATGGGTAATCAAGCACTATCTGTCATTCCTTGCCTTATGCCTGCCATGTAGTACCAGAAGACTGAATTACCATGTCTGTTAATTGCAGTGAATCAAAATGTGAAATTGACCCTTTACCTTTGGTAACCTCAGCTTCAGCTAACATTTTCATTCTTTTTACCATTATCAGTTATTTTTTAAAGGTAAAAGTGTTTTCTTAACCCTATACTGACGGTGCCAGAATTTGGTGTGTGGCACTCATTCCGCCAACTACTGGCATCCATCTAGCCTTTCCACTGGGGCGTTCACTGTGTACAGCCAGTCCTGCCCACTCGCCATACCTGAGTAGGTTTTCCATGATGGCTATAGGTGTGCCCATCCATATGAGGTTAATTCTTAGGAACCACAAAGCTTACTCATGCCCTCAATTGCATGATTTTTCATTGCTAACTATGGCAACGTTTGATCTTTGGTATTTGAAGAGCTCACTTTTATACACCAGAAAAAAAAAATTCACTGCCATATCTGAAATGCAATGACTGTCAGCAGAAAACAAAGTTTGTGAATGAAAATAATGGATATATAACTTTGTATATGTATGTATCTGTGAGTGTGGCACGTCAAGGCTTGGGTGACTTAGTATCTAGCATTTGCCTAGCACGGTGGGCTAGAGCTGGCAGTGTGGCTGTGAACATAGGGCAGTAGCTCACAAGGCTTTGTGCCTGGCATTTGCCTGGTGCAGTGGGCTAGAGCCGGCAGGGTGGAAAGACCAAAGAGTAATAAGCTACATGTTTATTACAGGAAAAGACAGCCCTGCCAACTTAAACTTGTATATGTATATGTGTGTGTGTGTATATATATATATATATATATATATATATATATATATATATATATATATATATGTATACACACATATATATATGTATGTAGCTATATATGGATATATATGTATATTGGAGGTGCCATAACTCAATGGTATAATGGTTGATTTGCAATTGCAAGGTCCTGGGTTCACGCCCTGGTAAGTACTGGCATTTAGCATGCTTGAGTCAAGGGCAAGGCAGAAGGGAACTGCCACTCTACCACATCATTCCACAGCTTAGTATTCATGTTCCTCAGTGAATATGTCCCCTATTCTCTTATAGGAACCAACTTTGAAAATTAAAATTACATATTTGGACTCTGACTCTTGTGGTCCTTTGATCGAATCCACATCACAGAAGTTACAATAGAGGTGTCATAAACCCACTGGTTGAGGGCTGGATTTGCAATTACAAGGTTCCAATTTTGCAGTAGTTGACCCCTCATAGTTGACACAGCTTTGAGTAAATACTTTGACTGGCATTGAGGGATCAAAGTTAGGGTGGAAAGGAACTGGCCTCTAAACCACATCATCTCACAGCTTAGAATCCACATTCTTCTATGAATATGCCATAGCTGTTCAGTAGGATGAATTATCCATGATTTGATAATGAAGAGATGCCCTTCCACAGCACATGAATATCACACAATCTACATCTCTCCAACCATCAAGCTCTCAGTCTGTCATGTCTTATCAGGGATGGGTTGTTCTTTCCATAGAAATATGGTGAATGTTGATTGTTTGGATTGCCCCCCACCCCAGTGACATTACCAAATTCCAATAGGAATCCAATAGGGGATTTGGATTGGTTTATCTTACAAACAAATAAGAAGAATTGCTGATGTATGATGTACATTAGTGGTGGTACTGTGATTTCTGCACTTAGGTATCCTGATTGTCAATGTTATTTTCATCACGTTCACACACATCACTGTCACTAACCATTCCAAAGGCATTTAGATAATCATCTGTCTCTGTATTGCCAATCTCTTGTAGCATTTTCCCAAATTCACTTGGTGTTAACAGATGCATTTCCCTCAAGGAGAGGGGACAGGTTGAAGGACTTGCCACACCAGATAAATAGCTACTTAGAGACTAAATGGCAGACAAAGATGTATTGTTTACTTTTACATTGTGTAGT
>NC_061827.1:30345129-30347629 GCF_019202785.1 Penaeus chinensis | reverse complement strand
TTGTTGTTATTAATATTACTATTATTATTATTATTATTATTATTATTAATACTATTATTATGTTTCTTGGATGAAAAAAATATAGTACGAGATATGTATCATTGCTTTTTATTATCAAGTTTGGGGTTTATCATATCATTTTCCTTGATACTTTAGTCTACATTTTGACTTTATTACAGGAAGACATGCGTGAAATGTGTTACTTTTACTCCCAGCTGGGGTCAGATGAACGCTCAGATTTTCTGATCTATATGGCAACATCACTTTCAATTGATCATAATAATGTGCAGGAACTGATACAACAACGACCACAGGCAAGTCTTTTATTGTTTATATATTTTACAGTTTATGAAACTGTATACATCTTTTCTATACTGATACTAATTTTTTTCTTGTAAATGAACTTAGCATATGATATTTATTAAAGTTAGCAACTATAGAAAGATATGTATATATGCATTTTTATATTTGTCTGAAATATATACAGGAAGGAACCAGTGATGCTGACCTGGATGCCCACTTAATGCGCTGGGAGGACCGACTAAGGCAAGCTCTGCAGCCACCACATCACTGGGTGGCATCTCAAGTGTCGCGGCTCTCAGGAGGTGTCAAGTTCCTTGTTGATATGCGTCAAGATTTGCTTGTAAGAGGTTTTTCATTGTATTGCTGATCTTGGGTAAATTTAAGAAAAATATTTAATCTGAATTTATTTACCTTGGCTTTCATTAAGCTCAGAAGGCCTCCAGATTGTTATATCATGATATTTGTATTTTGTCAATGTTTCTGTGAACTATCATTCTTTTAACAGAATTGGTACATATGGAAGGATTCAAGTCGTAATTTTTTTTTCTGTACCATTCACCCACAGTGGATAACTTAGAAGCAAAATAAAACAGACACTATATTATACCAAGAATATCCATTGAAACTAATGGAATCAAATTAAACCTACTTTATCCATTTTTTTATTTCATATGGGAATAAGCAGCAGTGTGTAACCTTTCTTAATTTCAGACAACACTCTACACTTCATCCTCTGACCCTACTCACTCAGCTGCGCTCAAAACTCTTGATTCAACACTGCGAGAATTGCTTTCTCTTTGGTTCACAGTTGGCCTTCTAAATGTACAGCGCATCACTTGGGAATCCTCCTGTAATATGTTGCAAAAGGTGAGTGACATGGCTTTGTATAAAATTTGTCATATTTCATATTCTATTCTGTAGAGCCGGTGGATAGTTGTTCATAAATTTGTTTTCTGATTTTTAAAAAAATGATTTCCAGATTTAGACCTAAGTATTTAATAAAAATTTCCTTGACAGATATACAATAGTTTGATTGAAAATAATAACTAATTCAGGTATCACTGAAAAGAAATGTAGATAAGCCTCAAATGCAAATTGGATTATATTTAAGTTATATATATTTACTCTTAGGTGTTATTTCATATATTGATTTATAGGCTAGTGCATATCAGAAGTAGTTGATATTGTAGCTGATGAATAGACTTAAGTTGAAATTCTTATTGTTTAATGATAGTTACTTTTATGCATAAGTGCAAGTATTGTGTTCAAAACAGCATTATATTTTTCTGACATATTTTATGTCTAGGTCTCTGAGTATGAGGCCGTACATCCTGTCCGCAACTGGACAGATCTGAAACGTCGTGTTGGTCCATATCGCAGGTGTTTCATATTCACCCACTCCTGCATGCCTAATGAGCCTCTCGTTGTTCTTCATATTTTCTTAACTAATGAGATATCAAATTCAATGGCAAAGATATTGAAAACCTCAAGAGCACCTTCTTATGGTAAGTGTTGTTCTTTTGTCATTGAAGTTGCATAATTTTTTTTTCTCTCAAAAATTATTATATATGTGATTATTAATGGAATATCACTCATATACAAGTACTACAATTCTTTAATACTGAACCAGGTGTAAATTGTAAATGTTTAAGACTGTAAGATGATATAAGAAAAATATTCAGATCAGACAGGAGTTGACCCAAAATGATTTTTATAGATGTAATTTTCAGCAGCCTTTCATAAGTACAGTAGAAAGGTTGATATAAACTTTGTATTAGGAGTGGATCTTCATAAATTTTTAGTTGCAAGTAATACTAGAGAAAGCAATGTTTATCACAGAATCACACTTGTTTCATATTCAGAACATCAGAGCTATTATATTACATTTGAACTTTAAGAAGCATGCTTCAAAATAGGATATACTTCTCATAAGATTTTATTAAATGTACTTTTTATCTGTTTCACATTTCTTCTTTACTATTGTAGTTAACCATTGAAGATAAAATACTTTTATTTATGTTCTTAACAGATGAAAGTAGCTTAAGTAAAGATACTGAGGATTCTTCAACTATCAGTACTGCCATTTTTTACTCAATCACATCAACACAGAAGGGTTTGCAGGTAAGCTGCTGATAATCATTTATGTAATTTTTTGTGATGTTTTCCTTATACATTTGTAAAGGGTAAATGATTTGCA
>NC_061827.1:30335129-30340129 GCF_019202785.1 Penaeus chinensis | reverse complement strand
ATAAAACATCAAGAAATTTTATTTTTTACATATTTACTATCAAAATGAGAAGTCACATCAAGAGATGAATATTGGTATATACTTTCTTTCATTTAATGGTATGCCAGTGGTCCACTACACGCGAAACATTTAAGTTTGCGGAAATGAGAGCTTGTATCTACGAGCACTGCAGTAGAGTGATATGTCTGGGATGTATTTGTGTGAGTTACACATGGTACATATTTTGTGTAGTATAGGTATTCCTGCTTGTTAGTGTCTATGTGTTTCTGTATAATATCCAGTGGATGCACAAAACAAATGTTTATAACAATTCAAAGCAAAATGCATCTCCATTTCTATACTGTATACAGAATGTTTATTCACTAATATTTATTGTCTTCAGTGAGCAACTTTAAGAAAAGTGTTGAGCCTTAAACACTCACTGGAACGAGATTTTTTCAATTGCTTGCCATTCCTAACCAGAATGTGTATGTGGCATAGTTGATGTATGGATGTTGTACTGTAGAAACTGAATCATTGTTTTGTGTAGATACACCTAATACTCTTATGCTTGTGTTGTGTTAAAAGCATGATTAGAAAAGACTTTACCGGTTTGGTATTATTTTTGCAATTGCATTGTGAAATGTTACATGCATTGCTTTGACTTTAGTCACTTTTTTTGTAGTAAGTATATAGGTGACAGATACAAAGTTCCCAGTATTCATATTCTGTCATCACAGTTTTATTGTAAATCTAGGGAGTGTATACTTAAGGGGACAGGGTCAGGGGGTTCAGAATGGAGTTAGTGGTCTTAGTGTATTGGTGTTTGTGTCAGGAACCTACTTTATGCTTATTAGGCCCTATCTCAGATAATTTCATATTCGAACAGGGGAGTAAGCAACATGGGATGACAGGATTATTAATCATTTGTGCAAGATTATACTCATTTCCCAGTTGAAGTAATAAAAAATAAATGGAACAAAGATAAAAGGGAGCTCAGCATGGCTAATTGCCCATTCTTTCACTAACATGACTTGGACTTTGGGATGCGTTAGATAGCCATCAGGGAGGATATGGGCTGGTAAAAACAAAGGGTTATTAGGCATCAGGGAAGTTTGAGGGCAAGGAAAATGACTCAGACATGCATTAAAATGATCATGCAGAACATAATAACCTTTTTTATATGGTTATGTTGGTGGCAATGGTGGAAGACTTCAGTGGCATACATAATGTGTATTGTGATGTGCACTTACCAATAATCCAATCTTACTGCAATAACCAGCAGTGGAAAGGTGCAGGCCAGAGTTTTCTTATCATAAACAGAGGTTGCCCCAAATTAAAAAAATTATTAACAACTGTGAAAAATCTTTAACGGTTGAATTTTCAGAAACTATTTATTTTTTCACATCCAAAACATCCCTTGTCTCACAGTCTTTGTCTAATGTCAATGAAATATTTTCCATTGGAAAGTGCCTCTCAGTACTTTTTTTTTTTTTTTTTGTAATATAACTTTTAATTTTTTGTAGATGTACAAAATGTTTCAGTGTTTTGTCATTCTGTAACATACAACAGTTCAAAAACTACCATTTACTTCCAAAATTTAATACAGTTGATTGTATCCATGCCTTTGTGGTCTACTTACATAAATTTTGATTGAAAAATAGCAAAAAACTGTAGGATGGGCCTTCTGAGAAAAAAAGACTGGGGAAAAAAGAAGATTTTCACCCCCCTTATGCAAAATTCCAATTCAGTATGCGGAATAATCCGGAAAAAGATATACATCATTTTCAAATAAAAGATAAAAATAGAAAAGGGAATCTTTTGGGAACAGTCCTCTGAAAAGTAGTTTTGAGGCATGTGGCTGAATGGTTTACCTGTTAGTAATTCAGTATGGTCATGTTTGATTTTGTTATATTGGTTTCAAAACCGGGACTTTAACAGAACACCAATGTTCTTGTCTGTTTGGTGAAGGTTTAGAGCAAAGGCCAACAGTAGGATTTTATTGTTACCTATCCAGTAACAAGAGCTAATAAGATGATATTGATAAAATTTTTAAACCAACATGTTTTATTCATATATAGGCAAAACCTAAATTGTTTGAAAATAGTGTTAATTCCTAGTCAGTGCAGACAATTGTATTCATGCCATTATAATTTGCATGGGTCTCAGTACCTTCAGGAACCCTGGAATTACCCCAGATAGGGTCATTTATCCCTAATTGTCAATCCCTGGGTTAGTGTCAGTACCAAGTCCTCACTCACTATGCATATATTATTGTATGAGGGCAAGTTACTTGTGAGAAAGTGGTCTAATGTCTATGATTTATAAATAGTATCATATACTGTCACCAACACACAGTAGTAGAAATGGCACTATTTTCCCTTTTTTATATATATATATATATATATATATATATATATATATATATATATATAAGTATTTGTACCATTGGTGGTGAGTGCACATTGTATGTCTAAATTTGATGGTGCTTTATGTGTGAATGATTGTATCTTTTTCAAACTGTGATGAAAATGCTCATGGTATGTAAGGATTTAAAGGCCATTTTTAGTCATTTTTGTTACCTTCTACAAGGTTTTGTTGTTAGCCATGCATGAAATGTGTTGTGATTTGAAATTATTGAGGCAAAATAACCATTGATTTGAACCAATGAGAATATATTTTGACTGCATCCTTATTATGAGGAATAGATTGGTAAAAGTAAGAGTTCTTTTATAGCATCAGAATATAAAATGGGGAATGATATTTTCCCAACCTAAAAACGGGTAGCAGACCATTGTGATCATGTCTGCATGTTACAGGAACCAACAAGATTGTGCCTTTGCAGAAAAGATTTTGCAATACTAGTATTGTTAAATTCATTGGCAGTTTTACAAACATGTTTTTGCCTGTGCAAATGATTTTTTTTCTCTTCTTCATATATGATAGTAGGACAAAGTCATCAGTGTGGTGTACTTTCATCTAAAATAATGATGGCATTTTCTTGTATTGCTTGTGGAGTGAATGCAAACATTCAGTGCTGATATTGTTTTCATTTCCTAACATGCAAACTTTTTCTATGAAGGTTGCATATTCATGTGACAACCTCTATACACACAGCATCAATTCCAGGAGTGATTGGAATGTTTTGCACTTGATCTTCATCAACCAGGTGCTTAGCCTGGCAATATGAACAATGTCTAGATCCCTCCAAAACAGTTGTTTTGTACACCTTCATGTACTGGAAGCAAATAAAAACAATCTTATGCAGGAGGTGAGCAATATAAGGTGATCACTGACTCTCCATACATGAGGAAATATTGTCTTGTAATAAATTAGATAAGCAGAATCTTGTAAAGAATATTTTGAAATTTGAAATTAATGGTATGATATGGAAAAGGATCAAGGATTTGTAAGTGGTTTTCTAGCTAGTGTTGTGCTGTTTAGTTGGCATTTTAGTTAAGGAATGTTGGCTAAGGAAACACAAGAGGTGTTTTACGTGAAAAAACCCTCTTGGTCTAAGGCAAAGATACAGATTTTGTTATGTAAAGTTTTATTGTTAAGGAGAAGAGTCTTATTCAGTAGATGTAGATATATATGTGACAGCTTTTAAGAGTTATCAGTTGGGTAAGTTGTTTTCACTCATCAGGTGTTCTCTGTGAAATTGTCCTTTGATTTCACTGAAATCATCCTTGTGTGTATTGCAGATGGGATTCTATTAATAATGTTGATTTATTATGTGAAGAGAACACACTGTAATAATGTTGATGTATTCATATAAAGTGAAATGAGGATTTCATTGAATATTTAGTATTGAGTAGCATTGCTTTGAATAGGTATATTTGATAATCAGTGTAATGCTAAGTAAATGTAAAAGGCTATAAGTAGTATTTCTGCACAGAAATGTGTATATATATTCAGTAAACAATATGTGACTTTACAATACTGCAGTGTATGAAAGTGATATGATGAAATATATGTAGGAGGGGTCAATGCAAGTCACAAAGCTAGCAGGTTTCATATGCAAGTTGAAAAAAATAATTTAAACATTTGGCAAATGTTATTTTTACTTCCTCAAAAAAAAAAAATATATTTTAAGAAAAGGTGAGTGATTTTTCCATGCACAGCTAAAAGTAGCTTTAGTATAGTATGAACCATAATAGAACTGGTAAATATTACTCAACTTGAATGACACTTGCACAAAATAGTTGTAAACGTTGGCTGTGTTTTATATCCATAAAGTAAAGTCCATAGTATTGTATGCTTAGATGCTGCATTATCAATTACCGAAGCCTTTAACCCAGTGCATTTGTTTGTCAACAAGCATCATGTATCTGTTTGTTTATGTAGTATCATAAGCACTATAGTATAGAACTTATGATTTTGGAGGAGTCCCTGATTTGTTGGAAATAAGAGAAAATTCATCATATAATTACAGGTAAGTAAACGCAGAAATATAATACATTTTGTTTACATTTTTGTTTTAATCATGTGTCATCTTTCATTTCCAAATCTTTATGTGACTTTCAGAATTTTTTATTCCTTTTTTGACCAGAATTGGAAGTAGTATAAATTTTACATGCTTTGCTGACCTGTCTTAGATGTTATTCATGGTAACTTGTACCTTAGAACCATACTGAAAATGTCAGTTTTACATGGGAGTTGGTTGCAATCACTGGTAAAAATCTTTGTCTATTATAGTGTTGTGTTTGTCATTTTTTATTAATGTAGGTTTCATTGGCAGATTAAGATGTATAAAATCAGTTTTAATAGCCAGACAGAATTACTTGTATCATATTACACACATATGCAACAATGACAGAGATATTTTTTTATTATTTATTATACAATGGGAGTTGTTTGTAATGAATGTAGGATTTAATTATTATATGATGTAAAGTAATTGTTGATTATTATATTTTAGTATTTTGCGTATTTGAGATGTAAATAGTGTAGATGAGCATGGACTTTGTTACACATTCTCAGGTGACAAATAAAGGTGTTGAAAATAATTTTGTTTGATG
>NC_061827.1:30317629-30325129 GCF_019202785.1 Penaeus chinensis | reverse complement strand
CCAAAATCACACTGGGTAATATCAAAGTCACCAACCTGGACTTTGCCGATGATTTTGCTATCCTATCCGAGTCTCTGGAATCACTGGTGGCGGCTTTGATGCATTTAGGAATAAGGCAAAGCCCCAGGGTGTAGAGGTCTGTTGGACTAAGACCAAGATCCAGGATTTTGGGGACCTATTAGGGGAACCTGTTCAGTCGATACATGCTTCCGGTGAGGACGTTTGAGTCTCACAGACCTTTACATACCTTTGTAGTGTATTGCATGTCCCTGGGCTGTCAGGCCAGAAAGTCGGTAGATGGATTGGTCTAGCAGCAGGAGCTACGAACTCGATCAACAAGAGCAATTGGAGATATCAGTACCCATGCAGAATGACCAAGCTGTGTGTTTTCAAGGTTTTGATACTGCCAGTTTTGCTATATAGAAGCAAATCCTGGACGCTATCCAGTGCCTTGGAGCCTCGTCTTGATGCCTTTTGTAACAAGTCCCTATACCTTATCATGGGGAACAGTTGACAGGATAGGGGAACCGACAGCTACACCGTGAGACCGGCATCGGACCTGTTACCTGCATAATCCAAGACCGCCAACTCAGGCTATATGGCCACCTAGCTCACTTCTCTGTGGATGACTCTGCCAGGTTGTCTCCTGGGTGGAGGAGGCCCGTGGAACGACTTAGGAAGTCTTGGCTTTGGCAGCTCGACCAGACTTGTCGCGAGGAGCTAGAGATGGGCCGAGGGCGTGCCTGGAGGATCGCCATGAGGGACCCCCTTGGCTGGAAGGGAAGGGTGGATGCGGCAATGCGCCTCCGTTAACCTCCACCCCCTATGAGGATAATATATACACATACATGTTATATATATGAATACACACACACACACACACACACACACACACAAACACACACACACACACATACACACACACACACACACACACACACACACACACACACACACACACACACATATATATATATATATATATATATATATTAATATATACATATATATATATACATATTTATATATATTCATACATATACATGCATATATAGATGTATAGAAAGATTTAGATATATACAGATATATACATATATTTGTATATATACATATATATGTATGTATGTATATAATTATATAATATATAACATATAATATATAATATACATATATATGTATACGTGTGCGTGTGTGTGTCTGTGTTTGTGCGCGTGTGTGTGTGTGTGTGTGTGTGTGTGTGTGTGTGTGTGTGTGTGTGTGTGTGAATGTGTAGAATGTTGTGTATAATGTGTACATACTGTCATATTTACAACTGCGAAAGAGAATGCAGTCACAAATTGTCAACTACTTCATTAAAACGAATTTGATTATATTTAAAATTAAGATAAAACACCCTCCCTTTTTTCTCGCGAAAGATCTTTATGACCATAGATCTGTTTTTTTCCCTTTTGTTGCTCAAAATGTACTTAACGTCTTGCTATTGGAAATTATGTAGACACCTCTAGGGAGGCTAAAGTACCTGCATTGAACGGGTGGATGACCAGGGTATCTGGGCACGTCGCCATTGACCTCTGTTCCCCAACACATGTTTCTCTTGATCCGCCACAGTGCTCATGCACAGGCACGGACATACCTTCACATAAGTTAATTGCAGCGTTTAACCGAGTTATATATATCCTGTGCCGGCAACTGTTGCGTGTAGATCACGGCACTCATAATGGTGTCATATCCGTTGCTTGCCCTTATATGCGTTCTGTGGCCCGTTTGTTGTTCGCGCTGTGTGCTACATGGCTTAACCAGCCTTTTTTTAAGATTATCATTTACATAAGTGTTTCTAATCTTTTACCTGCAACATTCGTTACGTTGGGTAATTTTACCTCTTGCTCATAGTATGATACATCTGTTTAATAAGCACCTGTTAGGCACGTACTGAACACACACACTTGCGGTGAACTTATGTCCCGGAACTCTAAGCAATAAAGGCTGTGCATAAACATAACAGCAACAAATAACAAGTTGAATGCCACTTAAGCTTCCGCGAGTTCCGGGGCCACTTGCTCGGATTTTCCCCTGGAGAGTCTGTTAGTCACGTGGGCGCAGTTTCTTTTTCTTTATAATCCTTTTAATTCTAATTCTTCCCGTGTTCGATTTGGGGTGAGCACCAAATTATCGCCCTCCGCTTATTGGTAACGTTGGCTATATGAGGAGGCATCTTATAAAAGACTCGTCTCCTTTTGTAATTTGAGAACGGAGTATAAAGAAAATAGATACGAATCTGTTTTGGTTAAACCTCACGTACATATATTAACATACAGTAACTGATGAATAAAAAGAAAACAAAAACGGACACAGTTAATTAATATGTTCGAATAAAGATACAAATATATTAGACCTGAGGTACATGTGCTCAAGCTCGCGACGTCACCACATGCAGAGGATTATGACTAAGTGTGCCAGCGGTGATTTTTACAGCGCACTCCTGTAGCAAGGTCTATTTAAGTATATAGACCTTGCTCCTAAGTTCGAAGGACCGCCAGAGTTATCAAAATTGTCCTTAAATAACGTTTCATTGAATGTTGCGCCTCTAATGGTGCACTACTAACAAGATCGGTTAAACAGAGGGGGCCTAGGCAGTTGTTACTTGTGTTGTTTCCCTGACCCACAAGCTGACATACTAAATATGAGAGATTAGAGACGATCTCGTTAGTCAAGCGACAAGTGTCCATCCCAACCGACAAATGAATGTGTTTCTTGAGGGACACTATTCTAAACAAAAAAAAAAAACAAAAAAAAAAAAAAACTAACTATATGCGGCTACCTTCGATGCATAATGATAATTTTACGGTAATATAAAATCCTTTTCATTATTAGGACTTTATCTTTTGAGTTGATTGCAAGAGTGGAGAGAAATAATGAAAGAAATAATCCCCTGATGTTAAGAGTTTAGCTTCATCAACAAAACTGGAGAAGGTTTGCAATTATCACGTTTAATTTGAATAATAATAATGATGATAAAAATGATGCCACCATTATTTTTACTTGGAGCGAAAAAAAAGTTCCAAAGTAGAGGTCGCAGAACTATCACAAGGAATTGTTACACTATATTCTTTGGTATCACAATTAATTGACCACTTGTTGATTTCAAATAATACCATACAATAGATAGAATATTTCATGCTAAATTTAGGTATTACTGTATAAATAAAATTGAAAACATTACATATAGTTTTAACTCGCGATCTCTATCTGTTCACCCCCACTTTGTTTACTTTCGTCTTGTCAAAGTGGAAGGAGGCCGCGACGCTGACTTAGGAAGAGTGAATGACATACATTTCGTTGGGCTATGAGAGATTCATGCAGGTAAGAGGACTTTGTTAAGTTAATTGATTTGGTTTATTGATAGTTATTGCAGATAGCAGAAAAAATATTGTGTTTTCTTTGGGTATAATGGTACAGAGACAAAGAAATAAATGAGAACAGTTTCCTTTTCGTGTTGCGGATAAACCCATGACACTACGTTGTTATAATGGTATTTGGGTAAATGTTAAGTTTCATCCAGCCTCCGACTTTCGAAACCACTTTTTTTGGAGTGTAATCTCCCCTCGTAGTTTAACGCTGTTATGCTGTTGCTTTCCGTCGCATTTGACTCGTTGATGAGTAGCGGAACTTGTATTCCCCGACGGCAAAGTTGATCAAATGTGTAAGATTCGGCTTCGCACTGTATTAAGGGGGGGTAATTAGCATGATTTACACACAGAAAAACAAGAAAAACACTAAATTAACTTAAAATCGGGTTTGTTGAAACTCTACGGGGACAGTGGCCATGTTTCACCTATGCAATTACGGTATACAATTCGGCGGTTAAATCCAGGATTATTTTTTGCCTGATTGACGGACAATACAAATGAATCAAACCATGTTTGGGCACAATCAACTTTTCAATATGAAAATGCGTTTCGAAAGTTTCCAGATGACCGTTTCAAATTCATACACAAGCTTCATTAATAGTTCCTCAAATAACAACGGTATTTTGATTGACTGCGATAATAAATACAAAGCAAAGAAACAAAAAAAAGCGCTACTGACAGTTACGTGTCGCGCACGGAGACCGTGCCGCAACGGCACACGCAGTCTCCGTGAATTTTATTCTCAAACAAAAAACTTACACATTTTTGTAACACACCTTGCAAACTTTAGTGATGATTGTCGTCAAATATGGTAACCGTTCAATACTTATACTTGTCTTAAAATGTAAGATGGAACTTATTGACCTTTGCCTGAGCCGAAAATACTTCGGAGGCCGTGGCGAGGCTTCAGGCCGCGCAGCCAAGCCTTATTGCTCGTCCCGCGGAATTATGAAAGCTTTAGCCTGATTTCGTCGCGCGCGGCCACGACACCCACTGCGGTCGGTTGCAATAGCCAAATCGGAAATAATTTGTATTAATAATGCATGTATTATTATCCTATTAAAAGTATGCATTTTTATTACATTAATTGGCTTATTACTTGAAATGTACTTCGTGCAATAACTATGTAGATTTCGGCGGTTCTCGTTAAACGTTACTTAAATTTTACTAACCTTATATCGTCCCGTCTCCGTTATTAAGTTTTACAATAACACGTCCTCGGCGTAGCAATATTTCCAGTTATACGTGTATTTCGCAATTTGTAAACATTTCTGCCGGCTACTATATTTTTTTTTCACACGTACACTTCCTTGACCACCGGACAGATACACACTAAAGGTTTTCCATGGGCGAGGGCAGGGCTTTCCGAAAAAACTGTTTTTGATTGGTCAGAAAACTGTGACGTCATTGCCTGAAGTTTTCATTGGCTAGAATTTCTCAGTCTGTAATCGCCAAGTTGTCAGTAATTGGTCGTTATACATGGTGTCCTTGTCTTACTGTTTCACACATTAATAATTTATTATCGGTATTTCAGAAGAAATATGTCTTTACGTGCGCGAAAAAAGGTATTTGCTTTGTATTAGGTTTTATTTTACCATATGCATACAAGCAATCAGGTAAGTGTGAGCTCTTACCCGATTTTAATCGCTCTCTGAAGAACTACCATCCAGAGGAACTGTGTGTGGGGGGGGGGGGGGGCAGGTGACGGAAGAATTCTTTCTTTCCCGCCTTGCGGCGTGTATAATTCTGCCGCTTGTGAAAAACATGAATTAATCAATTCTTTTTCAACACCATGTAACCATGGTGTTGTAGGTTACGGTAGGCAGCCCATCCATCACCGTATATCACACTGTCTGGTTTTATATATTTCTTAATAAGGGGTATGAGCGTGTCTGCACTGCGGTCAGTGTCAACCAATGGCACAATTAATTTCCTTTTACTCACACGCTCAATACCCCCAAAGACCCACACCTGGCTCTTCTTCTTTATGATTTGCGAAGTTCTAGCTTCGCCCGGGACCTGGCTCAACTGTCTGCCCCTCTTATACTTACGGCGCACGAGCAGCGTCTCGTCTATCTCAAGTATTACACCGGCACCTCCTATTGAATTTTGATTTTGTAACCAATATTCGGTTACTTCAGAACAAAAACTCCTCCAATCTACGCTAGTTGGCTTAGAAACGTGCCTTTGTAATCGCTGGTCGATAAAACGCAACTTTTACGCCGTTTTGTCTTTGCTATTTTTTCTATCTGCCACAATACCATATATGTCGATCTTCACGATATTTGCAAGGTAAATCGCAATGCGGGCAACTTACCGCTCTTGGCAAAACACCGTGTGCTCTCAGGAACTCTACAGCGTTATCATTTTTTTTCTTCAAAATAATCAGATATAACTCTATAGTAATGCGGGTCACAACCTACGCACCTGAGATCCATTTTGAGCAAAGATTTGGTATATTTGCTTTCCTTGCCTTGTGATTGGTTTATAGCATTTCCTGTAATGCTTTTGGCTTTCGTGACAAATGTCACGCGGATGTGGTATTGAATAAAAGTTTCAAAAGGTTTCGTGCGCTGTTCATGCGGTAACATTGTTGATTTTGAAAATCGCGCGCAATTCTTCAGTTCCCTCTTGCCCGTAATATGGACCATACACATCGATTTGCGCAGAGTAAGAAATGTCATAATTACTGTAAATACTCGATTTTATGATGGTATTACTCGTGTATTGTCAGACATTTTAATGTAGAAAGAAAATCACCTTCATGTAAGTTTATGGGGAATTTTTGTAGTTACGAAATGAAAGTATTACAATAAATGAACCAAAATAAAACGGTATCATTGTTTTGTTTACAAAAAGTAGGAAAGGATATCGGATGGCGATTTTTAAAATATTGAGATAGTTTTTCATTTGGGGCTCTGTGACACTTGCGTGTCCAATAACTTCGTTATTTCTGATTTGCGACGGAAGTTCATAGAAGATAAGTTTCTTAGATTTATTTGCTCTATCACATGCATATATTTTTTTCCGGTTTAAAGACGGCTAGTCAGAACTTTACCTATACCGGTATTTGTTACCGAGAGCGTCCCACCCTCCAGAGACTAAGTCCCAAATTTAAGGTATCATGCGAACTCCAAAATTAAAATCTCACCGTTTTTACCTTCTTTTTTATTCTCTAGAAAGGGGGTAAGCCCCCTTGTAGAGAAATGGTCACTACCATCTTATGGAGCATAAGAAATAGTCATGAACAACACAGGTACAGCTGCAGCAGCCTCATGTTTACCACAAAATACAAAAATATCTGCTGAATAGTAATATGACAAGTGCTACTGAAAGGGGGGAGGGGGGGGGTGGCCCTTTCAGTAGCACTTGTCATATTACTATTCACATATAAAGACAGAGGGGTATTTCTTAAAGTAATGTTTTAGTTTCACACAGCCATCTGTCAAGGGTACTCCAATCTTGCAATTATTATTCCTTGTTTCAATTATTTAAATTATATTAACCCAATACATTAGGATGCCATGCCCGCTGTGAGTTTAGTTTAATTGTTTTACACAGATGGCTCTACTAGTAATAAGTCAATATTATGTAACTATCAATGCCTGCTCTTCCATATTTATGTATTTCCTTATTTTTCATTATTTTTAGACTGTTAAATTATTTTTGAACAGTTTTTTATATAGGTTTTTACAGTGATCAATCTTGTGACAAGCAACATCAAGATTTTTTTTTTATACTGTTGTGTTGATTATAAGCCCTTTTTAAAGTAATGTAGTGACCATGCTGAAGAAATACATATTGGTATCCATCATAGTGTGATAAGCCCATCAAGTATCCAAAATATCAGGAAGGTGCTCTTACATACCATGCAAATCTCTATGGACAGAACTGAAGAAAATTTTGATATTTTTCTGTAGATAGGTATATTATTTTCAGAGAGTGAATTATATGTAAAAGCAAATAAATATTCTGCCGTTTACTCTAAGAAAACTTTTGAGTTTGTATTTGCTGCAGTGAAATTGTATCACCCATCTGCTTAGGGAGGTTTGGCCGAGTTGTTAGTTTATGTGTGTGGAGAGGATGTCATATG
>NC_061827.1:30282629-30310129 GCF_019202785.1 Penaeus chinensis | reverse complement strand
TATTCCTCTTTTTTTAATAACAAGATGTCTGAACAGACACTTTTCTATTTTTCTAAGTCATGGCCAAAATTACAAAAATTAAGCTCTCTGCCTTGTGCAACTAAGTATGCATTTAGAAACTACTGATGACAATATGTCACTAGTATCTCACTCAACAAGATTTCTATGGGTTCCTATGAAAGTTTATTCTTGCAATAAAGACTGTGATGGATATTGATTGTTTTCTGGTTGTCTGATGTCTCTTAAGAATGACCCTACTTGCATTTTTGGTGGAATACAGTAGAGTAATTTTATTTCCAACATTAAAAACATTCAGATTTATTTAGTTCATGCAGTTTTTTAGTGTGTTAGCTTTCCCTTCTTTTCCTTTGCTATATGTCAAAAGAAATTTGTTGACTGAACATTTTGCTTCCTCTGTACTCCAAGAGAGAATCAGTTTGTCTATATAACTGCTTCGTTGCTTACCTTCCCTTAGATTTTTATTAACATGATTATATATTCACTGTACTTATTAACTTAACTAGATAATTTAATCCTTGCCATATATCAATGCATTAACCCTATGAGAATGGCTTTTAACCATGCCAAATCAAACCACACACAGGGCACTGCATGTAGTCAACCACAAGTGAGAAATCATAAGCATGAGAAGCGTATGTTTTCCCACAGTTTATGCTTTTAGGTGCAGTATATATTTTAGATGCAGTATATATGATCCTTAAATAAAAAAAAAATATTGTGTAGCATGTATAATTTAGAGCAGGTAAATTATACATGCTCTAAATTATACATGCTACACAATATTTTTATTTATTTAAGGATCATATATACTGCTTCTAAAAGCATAAACTGTGGGAAAACATATGCTTCTCATGCTTATGATTTCTCACTTGTGGCTGACTACATGCAGTGCCCTATGTGTGGTTTGATTTGGCATGGTTAAAAGCCATTCTCATAGGGTTAATGCATATATTAACCCAATAGAAGAATATGCTTATTGAATGCTTATTGACACAACTTGATACCTACAAAGAAAACAAAAATCACATTCTTTCTTGGTATGGGTGTTAGAACAAAAAAAAAAAAAAAAATCTGAAAATGTCTTGGGTTGCGTATTATATGTCCCTTTACATGCATGAAATCCAATGTGCTTATACCTACCCTGTTCTTAACAGTTTAACCTTACCTGTCATGATGCTTGGGAAGCAAATATGGCACAGACAGTATACTTCAGTGGAGTTCTGGCTGGGGCATTCATCTTTGGTTTCATTGCTGATAGGTGAGTTGATCATCATTGTCCAATTCCTTTTCTAAAATCCCTTTTGGTGCCAACAAGAACATTCAGTGGTCTGAAATTTGGAATTTGTTTTTATTATTTAAGCAATATATTTATTTTAGCTGTGATATTAAACCCTAAGCAAATATGGAATTATTTTTATTAATGGTGTTAATAAAAATCAAGCTCCGTAGAAATCTACATTGATGAAATTTAAAGTAGACAAAGTAGAATATTTATTGAATGCATTAGTATCATCAATAAAGACAGATCCCCCACTTTGACCCCGAAGGTTAGGTTTATGTGTTATGATGTTTATGGTTAAAAATGTGTCAGGTAGGCTAAGGTATAGATAAAAAGACAAGAGAACAATTTTTTTTTTCTTGTTATCAGGATTGTTGCAGATATATTGAGATAACAGTGAAAAGAGCCATCAATCATGAAGAATTTTCAGCATTTTGCATTACTGATAGTAGATAAATGATTTTGGTCACATTTTCATTGAGTCTTTTATAAAGTCTATATAATTGCTGTATTGCTTAACAAATGGATTAATAGTAATCAGTGTTATTACATCTTGATTTTTTTTATGTGTTCTTTACTTGTTTCATAATCATTCATTAGATCTTCTTTGTATGTATATAAAAGACAGAAGACAATGTTTAGGTAAATCCTTTTTCATGCATATTACCTGTCTCAAAATAGTTATTTTTTATTTCTTTAATTTTTTCATACACTGTTTATTTATTTACTTTTACTGTCTTTAGTTCATTTCTTTGCTGCTTTTTATGTTTTGTCCATTAGAATAAGTTTTATAATATTTTAATTTTTGTGAATTGTCTCCAGAATTGGACGCATGCTGACAATCTTAATTGGGCTCGTTTGCATGGTGGTCTCCGGTGTAATCACAGCCTTGGTCACCAGCTTAAGGGTGTTTAATGTTATGCGATTCTTAAATGCAATGATGGCAACTGCAGTCTTTCAGACGTCTTTTGTGCTAGGTTAGTACCTTTTTTTTTTTTTTTCTAAAGGGAGTTTTTTTCACCCTTTTTTTTATGGTTTAAGTAAGATTACCTTTTCATATAAGCAGACTAAGGAATTTTGACAGATGCCTTTGCATA
Organism: Penaeus chinensis; assembly: GCF_019202785.1. Taxonomy (NCBI): domain Eukaryota; kingdom Metazoa; phylum Arthropoda; class Malacostraca; order Decapoda; family Penaeidae; genus Penaeus; species Penaeus chinensis. The sequence goes on along the minus strand of NC_061827.1, from coordinate 30,307,732 downwards.
GAATTGATTAATCCTTGGAATTAACAATTTCAATTTTTATGCTAACAAGTCTTTGAGGAATTATCACCAAAAACATTTTTTTAATTAACCTGGAAAAAAAAAAAAAAAAAATGCACAACCAGTACTGTGCCCTTGCTGTTCATGATTGATTATTATCCCTGTGTATACATCACATGTCATTTTAGATTTAACCTGTTAGCATGATTTAGATGTAGTGATTGATGATTTTTTTTACATTTACTTTTTAAGGTATTTTCCAGTTTATTGTTTTTTTTTTTGTTTGTTTTTCCTTCTTTTCTTGTATTATTTTATATTATTTTATTTCTAATGGCATTTCTTATTGTTTTTTTTCTCTTTCTTTTTTTTTCATTATTGTCATAAATGTAGAAATAAGTATGTTATATGAATGGGTGCATAAGCAGTTATGCATATTGATTTGATGTGTGTTACAGAACTTTATTCGCTTATATTGATCAATATTCAGCATATGAACAAGAGCACTTCAAGATTTATTCATTTTGGATATTTCAGTAATATGATTTGGGGAATTTAAAATGACTACAGGATAAAGATTATATGGTTTAATTTCTTTTCTCTGCCTCTTTATCCCTCAGGAATGGAATGCGTAGGAGCAAATTATCGTGTAATGTGTGGTATAATTGGGGAGTACTTCTTTGCACTTGGAGAAGTGCTCCTGGGGCTGGTGGCTCTCTGGATTCGAGATTGGAGAATGATCCAGCTTGTGATATCTGCCCCAGCTGCCTGTTTTATATTTTATAAATGGTAAGATATATGTGTGTTTGTGTTTGTGTTTGTGTTTGTGTTTGTGTTTGTATTTGTGTTTGTGTTTGTGTTTGTGTTTGTGTGTGTGTGTGTGTGTGTGTGTGTGTGTGTGTGTGTGTGTGTGTGTGTGTGTGTGTGTGTGTGTGTGTGTGTGTGTGTATGTGTGTGTGTGTGTGTGTGTGTGTGTGTGTGTGAGACCCTCTTTGATTCTTCCTGGTTCATGGTATTATAATGCCTTGACTAGTCAATTTGCATTTAAAGTTTCACATTTTGAAGGCAATCAGGAAATTGAGAGCACTCAAAAAAAATTTTTTTTTGTTAAAATGATAGGGAATTTTTATTTATTTGTTTTTCATGCAGTAAAAGAGTAAAGCAAATAATACTTTTTTCTTCTGCTTTTTTAGGTTTATTCCAGAATCTCCCCGATGGCTATTAGTTCAAGGAAAAACAGAAAAGGCTTACTCTGTTTTGCAGAAAATAGCAAAGGGGAATGGCAAGGATTTGCCACTTCATTTAATGCGGGTATGTAGGTCTCAGTGCAATTAGAAAAAATGGTAAGGGTTAATTATTTGAATATATACTGGAAAAATCCAGAGGAATAACTATCAATGGTTGAATATAAAGTTTTTTATGTTGTATCACTCTGTTAATTGTGGACAGCAGGTTCTGCTGATAGTTCATTCTTTTCTGTTTTTTTTCTTTATGTAAAATAATAATCCTCTCTGCTTTTTTGATGCTTAAGTATTATACAAAGTGAATTTATGTAGATCTGCTTACTTTCTTTCCAGGAAAGCGAAGAAGAAAATTCAGGAGAAGAAGATGGGACTGCTATTGAGAAGATGAGAAATCAGCCCACTCTACTAGATTTGTTTAAAACACCTCTTCTTTGTGTAAGAATGTTCTCCATGTTTTTCATATGGTAAGTCAGTGGATTGACCATACTGTTTTAAAATAATCAAATTATAGAAATTAAAGATTCTATCTTTGTACATGTATACATAACACAGTATAGGTGCATAATACACTGCTTGAAGTAAGACACAGTTGTTCAGGATATTTCTTATTTGCATACATGCATATGGCAATGAAATGTAAGAAATATAGAATTTAGTTAATTTGTAAGATCTTAACATCTTAGCCTTTTTATTCTATAATGGCTTGATTCTGTACTGTAATGTACAGTTAATAAATGTATGTCTGTTTAAGTGATTATGTTCATGCATATGTAGGAGTGTATGTGCATAGGTGTATGGTTGCATGTGCATTGATGTAACCTAGGAAGATAAAAGGATTTTGTGTAGAACTGAGGAAATTTCACTTAGTTATGATACTGATACTATAATTTTGTATATATAGGAATATTACAATATTTGGTAATTATGAAGAATGATTTTATTATCACCTTATGTCTCTTTGTCTTTTTACAGGGTTGTGACTACTCTGGTATATTATGGCATCAGTTTGAATGCTTCCAGTCTAAGCACCAGTGACACCAGCTATGGACCATATTTAAACTTCATTTTAATTGCCCTTGTGGAAGTTCCAGGCATGTATTGTGAAGTATAGATACATTTTTGTAAGTAGAATGAGTATGTCAAATCAAATATTAAATTGTGAATCTTCCATTCCAACATTCACCCAAAGGAAAGTGTAAGATTATACATTAAATACTCTTCTGTATTTTTTTCTTTTGTTTATTTCTGAATTTCTGAAGTAAAAACAAATAATGCCAAAGGAACAGGTAATGCATTTCCCTTTTTCTTTTTTATTGATTTTTTTTTATTTATTTTTTAGGTTACACATTAGCATGGCTAGGTATGTGTAAATGGGGAAGGCGAGGCTCCCTGGCAAGCTCCCTGATTCTGGCTGGAATTTTCTGTGCTGGCAGTGGCTTTGCTGAAGGTAGGTTCATTCATCTTCATTATGAAACGAGGTCAAGACGATTGTAGTTATTTTTTTGAATATTAGAAAATCTTGAAGTATTGCCTTTGGATTTTAATATGTCTACAAGTGTGATGTATTCCAGAGCCATTCATATTCAAGGCTACATTTTGCTGAGGGTCAATTGCCTTTTGTTTACAGTTTTTCCATACCTTATAATTTATACTCTTGATAACTTTCGGTGTTTTCATCAAATAATATCATTTCTATAATTAGCATTATTTAATTGATTTGCAAGGGTTAAAGCTATGGTATTTGTAGTCCTAGGATTATTGTCTACCATATTGCTGTCACAAAATTCATGTACCTGACTCCATTCATTGGATCCTATATTTATAGGGCAAAGAACCAAACATACATTAGAATTCAAAGGACGGTGTGTGACAATTAATTCAAAGCTATATTTCCAGCTACTTGTGAAATGTATTTAGAGCACAGCTTTGTGTTTGACATCAGTTTTGTGATTCTGCATCTTCTTTTTGTTCTTCTTTCTTTTTCTTCTTCTTCTTTTCTTTTTCTTCTTCTTCTCTTCTTTTCTTCTTCTTCTTCTTTTCATTTTCTTCTTTTTTTCTTTTTCTTCTCCTTTTTTTCTTCTTTTCTTTTTCTTCTTCTTTTCTTTTTCTTTTTTTTCTTCTTCTTTTTCTTCTTCTTCTTTTTCTTCTTCTTTTTCTTCTTCTTTTTCTTCTTCTTCTCCTCCTTCTTCTCCTTCTTCTTCTCCTTCTTCTTCTCCTCCTTCTTCTTCTTCTTCTTCTTCATCTTTCAAATGTGTGTTGAGGATACTAAGGAAAAACTCAAGATTAGCAAAGTTGTTAAAAGTATTTATTTTATTTTTCAGAGACTGGAAAAGTAAATGTACTAATTCCTGCCCTGCTTGGGAAGTGCTGCATTACCTGTTCCTTTGGCATTATTTATGTCTTTACTTCAGAAATTTTCCCGACAAATGTTCGCAGCACAGTTGTGGGCTTATCTTCAACAGCTGCCCGTTTTGGGGCAATGTTAGCTCCCTTCTCGTCAGATTTAGTGAGTGAATTTTGAGATTGATAAAAATAGCATGAAATTATGGTTTTCATGACTGATACCTTTTTTTCATAGTTTTATTTTCATATCCTTGTTTGAATTTGGGTGATGTTGTGCTATTATATTACAAAATCATGTGTTTTCTCTTAATGTATATGTCCTTATTCCAGGCCGAGATTTACATTCCTTTACCAATGATAGTTTTTGGTGGTTTGTCCTTCATTGCTGGCCTTCTGAACGTCGTAATGCCAGAAACACTAAACACTGACCTACCAGATACCGTGCTTGATGCACTCAACCTAGGAAAGTAAGTAAAATTTGTTTCTTCGTTGAATTTGGAGATTCCTTATACTGTTTGGTATTTGGCATGTAAGTTAAAAATAGAAAAAAATGTATAAAGATATAAATATAATTAACCCCTTGCCGACGGGTACGACGGGTAGACACGTGCTTTGCCCACTGTTAGTACTTGTTTGATTGTTTATACACATAGATGGCTATACTTGTACTAAGTCACCAATGAGCCAGTTAGGAGTACTGCCCGTCTCGCCCGTTCACCCTTTTCTTTGATTTACGAAATATTTTACATTATCTTATTTTGCTGTTACTAATATTAAAAAACATTATAATAATTATAATGTTTATAATAAAAATAACACCATCGATATCCATAGCACTAGTAAAAAACACGTTTTTCCCGCCAATTCAAATCACGTATGGTCACAAGGTCTATTAATTGACTCCTTTGTGGCTAAGCACTAGCAAAGCCATCTATGAGCAGACATTTCACAAAAAATATAGAAAATGGGCACAGCATTTTCCCCATTTTTTGTTCATTTTCCCCGACGGCATTGGGTTAAATGAAAATATGAATATATCAATATATCAATATATAGTATATATATAATTATATATATATAATTATATATATAATTATATATATAATTATAATTATATATAATTATAATTATAATTATATATAATTATAATTATATATAATTATAATTATATTTATAATTATATATATAATTATAATTATATATATAATTATATATAATTATATATAATTAATTATAATTATATATATAATTATAATTATATATATAATTATAATTATATATATAATTATAATTGTATATATAATTATATATAAAATATATATATATATAATTTTATATATATAATTATATATGATTATATGTATATATATATATATATATATATATATTTATATTTGTGTGTGTGTGTGTGTGTGTATGTGTGATAGTGATAGTGATCAGTACATTAGGTTATACATTTCAGAAATTAAAATTGGGATGTGTTGAGGAAGTGGCATGTATTTGACATTGGTGGTCAGAGAAAAAAAATCCATCAGCCATGGACAGGCAGTACATGGTTGATGGATTTTTGGGGATTTGAGATAATTGAGTTAATGAAGAACATGGTATGATTAATAGAAACTAGAAAAATTAATTATAAACAAACACATTGTTTATATGACATAAAATTATATGTACTACTATGTGTCTGTCAGGTTGGATGATTTAATTGCAACACCAAACTTGCCAGCTCTCTCTCTCTCTCTCTCTCTCTCCTTTCTTTCTTTCTTTCTCTTTTTCTTTCTCATCATCTCTTTTGTCTCTCTCCTCTCAGTCTTACTTCATTTTGTTTCCTCTTCTCCCTTTCTCCCCTTTTCTTCTTTTCTCCCCTCTTTTCAATTTCTCTTCTCTTTTTTCCACTAACTACTCTGCCCTCCCTCTAACTCCATCTTCCTCCTTTCTTCCTCCTTTCTTCCTCCTTCCTTCCTCCTTCCTTCCTCCTTCCTTCCTCCTTCCTTCCTCCTTCCTTTCCTTCTCTTCTCTTCTCTTCTCTTCTCTTCTCTTCTCTTTCTCTCTCTTCTTCTTTATTCTTTTCTCTCCTCTCCTTTTTCACTGTTCTTCACTTTTTTCTTCCACTTCTTCTGTCTTCTTTTTCTCTTCTCTCTCTTATTTTCTCTTTGTCTTTTCTTAGTCCTTGCAGTCTTTTTTTCATCTCATTTTCTCTCCTCTTTCTTTCTTTTTCCTAATCCTGTCCTCCTTTCTCACCCTCCCTCCCTCCCTCCCTCCCTCCCACATCTGTTCCTTTCTGCCCTCCCTTCAACTTCTTGTCCTCTCTACCCTTCCTCCCTCCCCCATTCCTTCCCTCCCTCCTTCCCTCCCTCCCTCCTTCCCTCCTTCCCTCCTCTCCTTCCCTCCTTCCTCTATCCCATCCTCCCGCCTCTCTTTCTCTCCCTCCTTCCCTCCCTCCCTCCCTCCCTCCCTCTCTCCTTCCCTCCTTCCCTCCTTCCCTCTTACCTCTCTTTCTCTCTCTCCCTCCCACCTCTCTTCCTCCTTCCCTCTATAACTCCTTCAGCTTAAAAATCATTTATACACCCCTCCCCTCAATCTGCTCTCTGTCTCCTTCTCCACATATTTTAATGTCATCATGTCCCATTGGCAAATGTTTAAAGATATATATTTTTCTATAGAGTTGTACCCTTGCCTTTGGAGATGTCTGAAAAGGTACCAAATATACTCAAAAGGTAAATTTCAAGTAAAATCAGCCTGGTTTGTCATAGCTGAAACAAGTGCATGTATTGCTGTGGATGGAGCTTTGACACTGTAATGTTGTATACTGGTAATTAAGTTTGATGATCACATACTACACCAGTGGGTACTGCAGTATCATTAGAATATCTGCTTTATTTCTCAGGAATGATGTTGTGTTTTGCTTTGTTTTACTATGTTTTACATTGGTTTTATTATTACTTGTGTAATTGCCTTTGTTGTATTTATATATGTTTTTGTATTTATTACATTTCCTGTTTTTACCTTGATAACGAACTGATGCACCTCCGAGTACTACTTTTTAGTACTACCTACTACTACTTCTAATATTACTAATACTATTATTACTAATACTACTTCTACTACTACTGCCACTTCTACTACTACCACCACCACCACTACTTCCACCACTACTACTACCACCACTACTACTTCCACCACTACTTCCACCACTACTTCCACCACTACTACTTCCACCACTACTATTACCACTACTTCTACCACTACTACTACCACCACTACTACCACCACTACTACTACCACCACTACTACTACCACCACTACTACTTCCACCACTACTTCCACCACTACTACTACCACCATTACTTCCACCACCACTACTTCCACCACTACTACTTCCACCACTACTACTTCCACCACTACTACTTCCACCACTACTACTACCACTACTACCACCACTACTACTACCACTACTTCCACCACCACTACTACTACCACCACTACTACTTCCACCACTACTTCCACCACTACTACTACCACCACTACTACTTCCACCACTACTTCCACCACTACTACTACCACTACTACCACCACTACTACTTCCACCACTACTTCCACCACTACTACTACCACCACTACTTCCACCACTACTTCCACCACTACTACTACCACCACTACTACTTCCACCACTACTACTACCACCACTACTTCCACCACCACTACTTCCACCACCACTACTACCACCACCACTACTTCCACCACTACTACTACCACCACTACTTCCACCACCACTACTTCCACCACCACTACTACCACCACTACTACTACCACCACTACTTCCACCACCACTACTTCCACCACCACTACTTCCACCACCACTACTTCCACCACTACTACTTCCACCACTACTTCCACCACCACTACTTCCACCACCACTACTTCCACCACCACTACTTCCACCACCACTACTTCCACCACTACTTCCACCACCACTACTTCCACCACTACTACTTCCACCACTACTTCTACCACCACTAATTCCACCACCACTACTTCCACCACTACTACTTCCACCACTACTACTTCCACCACTACTACTTCCACTACTACTACTACCACCACTACTTCCACCAATACTACTTCCACCAATGCTACTTCAACCACTACTACTTCCACCACTACTACTTCTACCACTACTACTTCCACCACTACTACTTCCACCACTACTACTACCACCACTACTCCCACCACTACTACTACCACCTCTACTTCCACCACTACTACTTCCTCCACTACTTCCACCACTACTACTACCACCACTACTTCCACCACTACTACTTCCACCACTACTTCCACCACTACTACTTCCACCACTACTACTACCACCACTACTTCAACCACTACTACTTCCACCACTACTTTCACCACTACTACTTTCACCACTACTACTTCCACCACTACTACTTCAACCACTACTACTTCCACCACCACTACTTCCACCACTACTACTTCCACCACTACTACTTCCACCACCACTACTTCCACTACTACTTCCACCACTACTTCCACCACTACCACCACTACTACTACCACCACTACTTCCACCACTACTACTACCACCACTACTTCCACCACTACTACTACTACCACCACTACTTCCACCACTATTACTACCACCACTACTTCCACCACTATTACTACCACCACTACTACTACCACCACTACTTCCACCACTACTACTACCACCACTACTTCCACCACTACTACTACCACCACTACTTCCACCACTACTACCACCATTACTACTACCACTACTACTACCACTACCACTTCTACTACCACTACCACTACTACTACCACTACTACTACCACTACTACCATTACTACTACCACTACTACCACCACTACTACTACTTCTACTACTACTACTACTACTACTACTACTACTACTACTACTTCTACTACTACTTCTACTACTACTATTACTTCCACCACCTACCACTTTCAACTTATTTAGTTCCATAATACTATTACACATATATAATATATAAATATATATATATATAGATACATATGTGTGTATATATATATGTATATATATATGTATATATATATACACATATATATACATATATATGTATATATATACATATATGCATATATATTTGTGTATATATACATATATGCATATATTTTTGTGTATATATACATATATGCATGTATATTTGTGTATAAATACATATATGCATATATATATATATTTGTGTATATATAGATATACGCATATATATACTTGTGTATATATACATATATGCATATATATTTGTGTATATATACATATACGCATATATATTTGTGTATAAATACATATATTCATATATATTTGTGTATATATACATATATATACGTACATGTATATACATATATATATATATATATATATATATATATATATATATATATATATATATGTATTATGTATGTATATTATGTATATATATTATGTGTATATATACATATTGTATATGTATTATGTATATATTATATATTATATATAGTGTATTATGTATATATTATATATTATATATAGTGTATTATGTATATATTATATATTATATATAGTATATATTATATATATTATATATTATATATATACATTTTATATATATTATATATATATATATTTTTTTTTATATTATATATATAATATATATATATTATATATATTATATATATTTATTATATATATTTATTGATTTATTTATTACTTTTAGTTTTAACATTAGTTCTGTGGCCTTATTTTTAGAAATATGGACATGCTTGGGAGCGTGGCAGAGTGTGCATCAGTGTAAGCCATTTGTCCATGGTGATTTATTTTTTCTTTTGCTTGCCCCATATCTTCACCTCTGTGGTCATTTAAGGGGTTTCCATGCCATTTTTTTTCATAGGCTTAGCAGCATGCTAGAATGTTCTAGCTACCTTTGTTCATGGGGCAGTTCTGTCCTGCTCCTCTCTGTCATGCACACCTGTAGGTAGATGTGCCTTTTATAATTTCAGTCAACCAAGTACAGCACATTATTCTACTCTGATAAGATTTTACTCTTGTCAGAATGACATTGAAAACTTCTGTCAGGGATACTTGCAGTTTCTCACAGCTTAAGGATACATTTGATGTGAATGATGGCCAATTAATTATTTTGTATAATGAAAGTAATATAAAAACATTATCAAATCTACTGTACTCTCCTCTCTTGTTCTTTTTTATTATTTTATATTATGTTTTCTAGATATATAAAGTGAAAAATGTGTTAGTAGTGAAGTTTTTATGCTGAATACATTGTGTGAATATAAGTATATGTAAGGCTAAATTTAAACATATGTATATTCATGATCTCTCCTAGTACCCCTTAGAACCAATGGCACAAGGCAGTGTACCCCATAGAGTACAAGGACCCTAAGTTGGGCATATTGCATCAACAGATAAGCAAACCTACAGGAACTTGTCAATTGCAATTTATTTATTTGTTTCATGTTTTAGTTCAAGATTTCAAAATATTAATAACTTGCAAATCACAGATTGTTGTTGGAACTATTATTTCATCAGTGAATTCTATGAAGCCTTTCTGTGCACTATTTAAGTCATATCATTATGATTTTTCATCTGCACAGAATGCTAGGCTGGTGTTCAAAATTATATTTGTGTTTTTACAAGTTTTAAATTAATTATGAATAGTTTGATAAAGTAATAGCATTATCTGTGCAGAATAAGCATGATAACTTATTTCACATGAAAGCAGTTATTTTTGTTTATGCCAACCCTCACAAAAAATGTTATTCCAGCTGCTCCAAAGTGTCAAGATTCCATTGGTCTCATGTAATACTGTAAATTGAGGATTCCTGAAGAGAGGGCACTCATTGAGGGTCCCCTAAATATCTTTTGTAACATGGGATAAGCCCATATACATATAAGTACATATACATGTCCTTGCCTTTGTATCAGTACTGTTAATACTAGTTGTCACCTGCATAGTTTTATTGAATATCATTACAACAATAAATAGTTCACGGGCAATGATTATACTGATATGTTGGTAATAAAGAGCAGATAATACAGCATTTAACTAAGTATTGGTCTGTCATTTTTGTTGTGGTTTGGTTACTCTATTATTAGTACTCTCAGTTTCATTATATTCTCTTGTTTCTATGCTGAAGGATTTTTGAAAAATATTTATATACAGTATACATTAATGTCTTAACATAAAATATAATTTTATGGCATTGATGTAATACCTCAACTGTATGAACAGATATAAATTGGTTTACAAACCAGGTAATATGACCTGGAATTTGATCAGCTCACTCAGATGTGTCTGTCCCATTAGAAGTAGGGATCTGCATTGCTGCATCAGTCTTTAGAAGGTTTAAGAGAAATCATATCTATTTATTTTAAAAGTTACTGCTCTTGCCCATCTATGCATTGGACACACTTGCTTCACACATTCTTATCTCATGTCACAATCTGATCCACCTCTATGCCACTCATGTAAAGTTTCTCTTTTAGTCCCGCATATCCTACTTATCCTGTCCCCTCACTTATTCTCACTTCCCTGACCTCCCAACCTATTGGACATACTCTCAGTATCCTCTACCTTTTTCTTAGACAACTTATTTTCCTTCCTCATATGCATAAATATCCTCCATTTGATCTAATTGTCCTCACCCCTTAACTCCTCACCCTTTTAACAACCCTTACCTTGTATACCTCATCAGTTCACCCTCTCTCTAGCCTTTCACTACCATACTACCCCGTAACTTTATCATGAACTAATTCCTAACCCCTTTTTGCTATTATGCTTTACCATAGTTCAATATGACGTTTTTTATCAGATCACCATTTTTATATAATTCTACCTTGTATACTTCATCCTGAATTTCAGGGATGGACTTTTCAAGCCATAAAAATAAATTCTGACTTTGATATAAAAAAAAAAAAAATAACAGAGTCTTTGACCATTTATCTTAAAAAATTAAAGGACTTGTTTTGAATATCCTCATTTCATAAACTATAGTACTTCATCATACTCTTTTGTAGGTTTCAGGTTAGATATTATACAAAATGATATGTTGTATATCCAAAACCTGCAAGAACATTAACCTCCCTGCTTAAGCTTTGTATATTGATTTTTTTTTTTTTATTATTTATTTAGTTCTATAACCTTGTGTATTCAGCCAGAGCAGTAGTTCTTTCATAATCTGCATAGCTGTAATAACATTAAAGTTTATACTGATGTCTTAATTTGTCCATTTTTCATTCTTCAGAAAAAAAAAAATACTATGCTTTCATATATATATATATATATTTTTTTTTTGTGTGTGTGTGTGTGTGTGTGTGTGTGTGTGTGTGTGTGTGTGTGTGTGTGTGTGTGTGTGTGTGTGTGTGTGTGTGTGTGTGTGTGTGTATGTGTCTGTCTGTCTCATATGTAAAATGGATTCTTACTTGATTAACTGTTTAGTGTTGAGTATCGGTAAGCATACCCACTTCCCACAGCAGGGTTTGTCTTAAATTCGAGCTGGCAAGAAAAACACTAGGAGGAGCCATTCATCCCCACCTCCTCCAGCCCCAACACTTTTGAGACCAACCACTTCCTCACCTACATTTCACATTCATTTGGTTTGACACATTTATTTTGCTTATAAAACATGGTATAAAAGCATTCAGAAATGTTCCACAGCATTTGTTAAAAATAGCTTTGCAAATGTCTCCTAGCACCAAGGTTTTAATAGTTCAATGAAACTGTAATAATAATTGCAGACCTGCACAATGAGTGTCAAAGGCACTTATATGTATAGGTTGATATTATGTGATTAAGTGATAAGAACTTGTGTCTGGTTATATTCATGAAGAAGTTTGCCTGCACAAACAAGAAGTTATAATTATGTGATATATAAATATGCATATTATATAAATATTTGTATACCGTGAGCCTTGTTGGTGCTTAGGAAATGATAATTCATTGTGAGTAGTGAAATTGAAATTTATTAGTGTTGCTTTTTTTCTTAATGTTTCTCTTTGCCTTTTCTTTCTCTTTGCCTTCATCTTCTCATCTTCCTCTCCTTCCCACCACACATCCTCTCATCCCTCTTTTTTTTGTCCTCCCTCCCTCCCTCCCTTCACCCTACCACCCTCCCTTCACCCTACCACCCTCCCTCAATCCTTTCACCCTTTCCCCCTCCTTCCCTCCTTTCACCCTACCCCCTCCCTCCCTCCCTCCTTTCACCCTACCATTAGTCCTTGCCTCCCCACAGCTTCTTTCTCTTTTTGGTCTTCCAGAATAATAGTATCTGTAGCCCTGGATATCTAAAGTTATGGGCATTTGTGTACATTATTCTCCACTTCAATCTGTACATTAAAAGACTTTTCCTTTTATTTATAGGAAAGCTGAGCGTGCAACAACAGGCCAAGAATCAGGAACATTAGCTGAAGCTCAGTCTCTACTGCAAGATACAAATGATGGTGATGATGATGTCATTAATGGGCCGATAGTTTTTGGTAATGATGTTGAAACAGATGATGATGAACAGCCTTTAGTGTGATGAAGCAACTTTCACTGAAGGGAAATTGTTAAATATTGTAGTTTCTAGTTACATTATTTAAGCTTAGAGTCTAGTCTAGTTCAAATTAAAGAAAGATGATTTATCTACATTAAGAGTATAATGTATTTTCCACATATATCTGTGATATGTTTTGGGTGAATAACATTCATGTATCTCTCTAACACTGATGGCCATATCATGAAAACTTCTCATAAGTTTATTATTATTAATTTAACTAGTGTGAGACAACAAAGTAATATTTTTGCCAAATATAACCAAAATATGTAAAAGCCCTCCAAAAAATATGTAGCACTAATGATATGGACTTAACTTTAATATAGTTTCTGATAGTCCTATAATTACTAGAATAGGAAATCAATGGCATCATTTTATAAGTGTTATCTCTTGTTTTCTTTTTATCAAGTGTGTGTCATCACAAGTTAATTGAAAATGTTGATTTTTGCAATAACCTGTTTCATGTACATCAATCTTTCATGAAATGAGTAAAGATATTGGCATAATTCTACATACCTAAAGAAAGCCAAATGGGCTCAGGGATCTCTCAACAAAACATTTTTTTACGGATACTGTATATATTTTCTTATTTCAAAGTGACTGTTGCATAATATACTTCTCTGGTCAGTCTAGTTTCTCACTTTTATATTGAATTTTTAAAAGATCTGTATTCACATTATATAGTGATGATATTTTTAAAATATCTTACAGTTCGTAAGAATTTTTATTTCATTACATGATTTTGTGAGTTGTTAGTTCAGCACGTTCTCATATTAACATTAGTACAAATAAGTACTCACTCAAGGAGAGAACTATGTAAGCTGTATTTGGTTTGAAAAAAAAATTATAATTAAAATATGTATAAATGTGTGTCGAGTGGAGAACAGTTTATGCCACCAGGATGGCATGTATGTGCATACCATTCTCACTGTGAGTTTATTTGTTAGCTTATTGTATTTACACATTTATGGATCCATTAGTGCTGAGTCACCAAGGAGTTAATTACTAGTCCCACCTATCTTACCTGTTTACTGTTTTCCATTATTTTTGGAAATATTCTGCCATTAATATTATTATAATGACATATTGTTCCAGGCAGCAATAGGTCAGTACACACATAAAATGTATGTGTACTTCTGTTCCATTTCTTACACAATCCCTAAAGTATGCCGTACATTATTATTATTATCATTACATTATTCCATTAAGTTAAGAATTATTCTGGTTAATATCCTATTTACTCACTAGGAAGATGATTTAAGCTTTGAAATTCACTTGAAACGAAAAAAAAGGCTTCAGAAATGTTGTACAGTTTGTAAATATCCTAAAATAATTGTATCCAATGAATGGCCAATATTAAAAGTAAATCTAAAAAGAATTATGGACTTTTTATATATTATATAATTTTAAATCATTATTATTATCAGAGCTCAACCTGAGAAATATGCATTTAACCTAACCGGTATGTATGGCAAGAATACATACCATGCCCACTGTAATACAAGGTTATTTATTGTATTTACACATAGATGGCTCTACAAGTGCTTAATCACTAAGGAGTCAGTTATTAGTCCTACCTATCTCACCTGTTTACCCTTTTCCTTGACTTTTGGAAAGGGTGTTTTGCATTATTTCATTGCCCCCCCAATCCTTTGCCCGTTGTTGTCGTGGGGGGGCTTAGGAGACGAAGACTGAGACCCAATGATGGGGAACTCCTCAACCTTGGGACTCAGCCATCGAATCAACTAATTTTGCATAGTCTTTTTTCCCACTCATACTTTTCGTTTCAGTTTCTTCACCAATCCCTTCTACTATCCACCTCCTAAGGTGTGAGAGCCGTGCTGAAAGGATGAAAGGCTGACTTTATGTCAGTCCTGAACGGCCTGAGGGAACCATGGGCACGGTATTCCCCTGCCATACCTGGCCCTTACCCCTCAAGGGGACCCTGAGGGGTGGACTATTTTTTTCCCCAACATACTCCAGGCTTATCATGGCCAATAATGAAGACATAACCCCAATCTTAGGGGCAATGAGGCTTGCCCCTTTATCAAATAGCCCCAATCTCAGCTCTCCTTTGACCACGGCTCCGAACACTGCAACAACTCCCCCATCATCAATGCATACTAGTACAGTATCAACCCTAATCAACAACCAACCCCCAGGAGACATTTCTACTCTCCCAACATGCTCAACTTCAACACCTTTACTCCCATAACCTTCTTCATCAACCATCCCATCTCCCCTTATTACTACCTTACAACCTTATTGCCCACCTCCCTGTAACACTACCCCCCTCAACACTACTCCCTCCTCCACATGTCCCTGCACTTCTACTACCCCCACCTCTACAAGAATCCTAAATACTCTATTTAGCCCAGCCAAATGGGACCGATTTTTCATGATCCCTCCCACAGCTCCCTACTCTCAAAACACCCTCCTCTTCCAACAATGCCTCCAAAAACAAGTAGGCAGTGAAAACGAAGCTATAGCATTAACAAAACTAACTGATCTATGTGGTAATCCCATCCCTACAGAACCTCATCCAACCCTCAATACTTGCACTGGAACTGTCTCTATCTCCCCAACAGATTGCCCAATCCATGACAAAGAATGGTCAGATTGTGGAGAGGACTTACTCGCTTGTCTCACAGACTATGATGCAACATAAGTATAATGCTACTCCATTCCTCCCAGAGGAAATCGTAAGAAATCCATCAACATTGCCAAAATTACTTTCCGTAGACATGACCTTCCCTTAAATGTTTACATAGGTGGGGAATCCCTACCTGTCCGACCATACCAACCTCCTCCTCGTCAGTGCCAAAATTGTTGACATTTAGGACATCCTGCCAAACATTGCCGTTCCACAGCCAGATGCCCGCTATGTGCCCAACCTGGCCATACTCGATCAAATTGCTCTGCACAATCACGCACATGTGCAAACTGTGGTGGCCCCCATAATGTATTTTATAGAGGCTGCCCCACCTACAAATTTGAGTCTGAGGTAGCAACTCTCAGATTCAGACTTGGACTCACTCTACGTGAAGCCAGACAGGAAGCACGTCGACAAGGCTTTTCTCTTGCCCCCTACTCCAGTAATATCGCTCACTCTGCCAATTCCCATACCTCCCAAGCTCCTACACCCTCTCCTCCCCCCTAATCCCTTGCCCGTTGTTGTCGTGGGGGGGCTTAGGAGGCGGAGACTGGGACCCAATGCTGGGGAACTCCCCAACCTTGGGACTCAGCCCTCGACTCAACAAATTTTGCATGGTCTTTTTTTTCCCCTTCCTACTTTTTCCTTTCTGTCCCTTCACCAACCCCTTCTACTATCCACTTCCTAATGTGTGAGAGCCGTGCTGAAAGGATGAAAGGCTGACTTTGTGCCAGTCCTGAACGGCCTGAGGGAGCCATGGGCACGGTATTCCCCTGCTTTAATTGTCTAGCCCTTACCCCTCAAGCGACCATGAGGGGTGGACCGTTTCTCTCCCCAACATACTCCAGGCTTATCATGGCCAACAATGAATAACCATTAACCATTAACCATTAACCATACCATTATTAGAGGCAATTGCCTCTTCATCAAATAGCTCCACCAATTCAAACTCGCCCGATTCCCTGACCCCAGGCTCTCCTTTGACCACGGCTCTGAACACTACAACTAATACCCCCTCCTCAATGCCGACTAGTACAGTATCCACCCTAATCAACACCCCAGGAGACATTTCTACTCCCAACATGCTCAACTTCAACAACTATACCCCCACAACCTTCTTCATCAACTACCCCATCCTCCCTTATTACTACCTTACAACCTTATTGTCCACCTCCCCATAACACTACCTCCCTCAACACTACTCCCTCTTCCACATGCCCCCGTCCTTCTACTACCCCCATCTCTACAAAATTCTTAAATAATCTATAGCCCAGCCAAATGGGACCGATTTTTCGTGATCCCTCCCACAACTTCTCACACTTTCTGCTTTGACAACCTGTTTTCATTCCTCAAATGCATATACATCCTTCACTTGATCTAACCCCTATACATTACCTTACCCAACCTTAACCCATTTACTCGTCAATGCCTTTGCCCAACTTTGACAACTAATCACTAACTCAACCACCCTTCACTACCATTTACTATAGTGCTACATGACCTTAGATGTCTAGCACATTTATTTTGCTTTTAACCATTAACCATTAACCATTAATACACTTCCTCATCCTTTTTTCTTCTCTCTTTGTCTCTTTCTTCTTCTAGTTATGACTTCTTACAAATAGTTATATCACAAAAGTTAAATTAAACATCACAAGATAAACTGCTGAAAGTGTTTCGTGCTAAATGCACATGACCATCGCATAATTTCTACCTCACTGTCTAGAAATGAGCAGTGGACTCTAGGACACTTGCTGTGAGAAGAATTATGAATTTCATTATTTCATTTAAATCCTTACATTAGTCGAACTAAGGCGAAATGACTAGAGGATTACTGAATCCTCACGAAGTTGAAGTAGTACATAAAACAATGTGATTAATAGGAGTGCCTCTGATATTATTATATGTTACTGCTTCAAAGTTTCTCAACCGCTGGGTCGCTAACCCCTTTTCACTGGGTCGCCTGCCACTTGCAGTATCAATCATACTTAATCCCTTAATCTGAGATGATCAGTATCTGTAGTATTAAATTCATATAATTCATATGTAATTCAATACTGATCGAGGATTTGGAGATGTAAAATACTGAGTGATGTATTGTGTTGGGTTTGGTAAACCTATATCTATTGAACCTGGAATGTTTGCACATAGGCAATCAAATCGGCAGAAAATCCAGAGACTCAAATAAGACTGTAATAAAAAATATTATAAAACTAGTTACAGTGTTTTACATATAAATATTTTATTGCAAAATGTAATTTTCAACAAGGTCGCAAGCAGGGATAGAGCAACATGAGTGGGGTCTTGGTAAAAAATAAAATAAAAGCCGCGCCCGTACACTGATCAGATTACACCGACACAAGGTCTATATAGACTTTATACTTACCACATGTGGTAGCAGTAACTAGGAAAAACACAGGGAAGCAAAAAAAGAAAATTGTATTTAAAGTAAAAGACGGCGGAAGAATACGCGAGAGCCCCCGGAACAGCCAGACGCGGAACGCAATAAGAGCGGAAGACACAACAAGCAGCACGAAATCCACACTTGGAGGCGGAAGAAAATAAAACGTTATCTAGGAATAGTTGACGCAGGAAAGACTGATAGGTGAAATAGAGGCAGATTTTTTTCTTTCCTCTGCCTTCCATGATTCTTGGGAGCAATTACACTGCACGAAGTCAAACTAGGTTGAAATATCGGATTAGCTTTTTCCCTGACTATTATAATCTTCGCTTCAGAGCTCGAGGAAACCAGATGTTTGTGGATCTGACCTTAGGATTAACTTGTGCATCTGAAAGACCATCTAATCGATCCCTGTCACAGTCTAAACCCATACCCATATATTAAGTTATGAATGCAATGCACATCTTTCCAATATATAATTTTACATCTTGAACACGTTACAGAATAAAGAAAAAAAACATGTCAATAGTGCCTCTGCTTCACATCTACACATTACTTGTTTTTAAGTTTCTACAATCTTCCAAATCTCACCGACTTGCCACATTCTAAAGGACCTTTTCCTTAAGAATATGGATGAGTAAGCTACCTATTCACGAGGACGAAACCTGACCACTCCCAAGCAAGTCGTTCGTTTCGCCCTCCCCCCTAATCCCTTGCCCGTTGTTGTCGTGGGACTTAAGAGGCGGAGACTGGAACCCAATGCTGGGGAACTCCCCAACCTTGGGAATCAGTCCTCGACTCAATTAATTTTTTTTCTCCTCTTACTTTTTTATTTCTACCCCTTCACCAAGCCCTTCTACTATCCACTTCCTAAGGTGTAAGAGCCGTGCTGAAAGGATGAAAGGCTGACTTTGTGCCAGTCCTGAACGGCCTGAGGGAACCATGGGTACGGTATTCCCCTGCTTTAGTTTAGTTGTCCACCCTGAGGGGTGGACCGTTTCTCTCCCCAACATACTCCAGGCTTACCATGGCCAACAATGAAGATTTTGTACCACTATTAGGGGCAATGAGGCTTGCCCCTTCATTCTCCCGATTCTCAGACCCCAGGCTCTCCTTTGACCACGGCTCCGAACACTACAACTAATACCCCCTCCTCAATGCCTACTAGTACAGTATCCACCCTAATCAATACTCAACCCCCAGGAGACATTTCTACCCTTCCAACATGCTCAACTTCAACACCTCTACCCCCACAACCTTCTTCATCAACTACCCCATCCTCCTTATTGTCCACCTCCCCATAACACTACCTCCCTCAACACTACACCCTCTTCCACACGCCCCCGTCCTTCTACTACCCCCACCTCTACAAGAATCTTAAATACTCTATTTAGCCCAGCCAAATGGGACCGATTTTTAATGATCCCTCCAACAGCTCCTTACTCTGACAACACCCTTCACTTCCAGCAATGTCTCTAAAAACAAGCAGGCAAAGTGTCTTTCCGTAGCCAATCCCGACCGTTCCCGTCTCGCCACATTAACATCTGAAAACCAAGCTATAGCATTATCAAATTTAACTGATCTATATGGTATCCCCATCCCTGCAGAACCCCATCCAACCCTCAATACTTGCACCGGAACTGTTTCTATCTCCCGAGCAAATTGCCCTGTCTATGACAAAAATTGGTCAGATTGTGGAGAAGACTTACTCGCCTGTCTCACGGACTATGATGCGGTATCAGTACAATGCTACTCCAATCCTCCCAGAGGTCATCGTAAGAAACCCACAAACATTGCCAAAATTACTTTCCGTAGACATGACCTACCCTTTAATGTATATATCGGTGGAGAATCCCTACCTGTCCGACCATATCAACCTCCTCCTCGTTAGTGCCAAAATTGTTGGCGTTTAGGACATCCTGCCAAACATTGCCGTTCCACAGCCAGATGCCCACTATGTGCCCAACCTGGCCATACCCGATCAAACTGCTCTGCACAATCACACACATGTGCCAACTGTGGCGGCCCCTATAATGTATTTTACAGAGGCTGACCCAACTACAAATTTGAGTCTGAGGTAGCTCTCAGGTTCAGACTTGGACTCACTCTACGTGAAGCCAGACAGGAAGCACGTCAACGAGGTTTTTCTCTTACTCCCTACTCCAGAAATCTTGCTCACTCTGCCAATCCCCCTACCTCACAAGCTCATACACCCTCCCCTAAACCTATCCCTCCTCCATCTAACCTCCCCCCTTCTACCTCCTACCTTCCCCAATCAAATTGTTTTGCCATCCTAAATACAGACACTCCAATCTCTACTACAGCCCCAACACCTTCCCCTCTCCCTCCCCGCACTACCCGCAACAGACAGACTAAACGTTCCACCCCCTCTTCCCCTACCACACAATCACCACCTTCCTTTGCCCCTACTCTTCAGACACCAGTCTTCTCTCCCCCCCCCCCCCCTCACAAGAAAACCTTTGTCTCACAAAACTCCCCAACCAACTCCATTACAGAAACTCTTGAAGATATTCAAAACTATCTACTCGAGTCCCAAACTAACACTGAAACCCCTCACCCACCTTCAATTACCACAACACTCGCTCCCTCCACACTCAAAGTGACTGCCGATATCCATCCTCCTCCTACTCATATCCCCCCTACACCCTGTCATCCCACCCCCTCCCAACACAGACCACACATGTAGCAAAAGCTAAATACAATCATTTCTCGCAAGATATGTAAAGAGGAGCCACTGCCACCACCCATTTAATTACCGTATGGGAACGTAGTGTATTTGGGAGAAGGATGATAGTGTAGACGGCAAGTTGTGGGGAAAGGAGCGAAAGAGTGTAAGTGCAATCGTTATCACTCATAAATCAACGAAAGAATAACTATCATTCATTGGAATATTCGCGGTTTCCGTTCTCACAGACCCGAGCTTCGTCATATCCTTTCTTCTTATAACCCATCCATTATATGCCTTCAAGAAACTTTTCTTACACATCCTCCCATACCAATCCCCAATTATAATTTTCTCTTCCCCACACTCCCTTTATGTCCCGTCTATACTTATCAATCAGAAAACACCTTATGTCATACCTCCCTTTCAAACCCCTGTACCTTGCACAATTATTCGCATCTTTCTTTGTCGCTGGATCACAGTGATTTCAGTCTACTTCTCCCCTGCCCACCCCATTGACTTTGTTGCTTTTGGAAATCTAATTTCCCAACTCCAACCACCTTTCCTCATAGTTGGTGATTTCAACTGCCGCCACACTCTTTGGGGTGATTCTATCACAAATTCCCGTTACCGAGCTCTAGAGCGCTTCCTCTCCACAGCTGACCTTATTATTCTTAATTCAGATCGCCCCACACACTTTGATACACGCACCCAATCTTTTTCATGCATTGACCTCTCTCTATGCTCCCCTTCTCTTCATTTAGATTTCCATTGGTCAGTTCTAGACCACTTTCCCTATTGTGACCACTTCCCAGTTCTCTTTTCTCTTACTTCATATGTACCACTTCCTAACTCCCCACGCTGATGCTTTGATAGAGCCGACTGGCGTACTTTCACTTCACTCTCTGCTATTCATATCCCTCCATCCATTTCAAGTATGATACAATGTTTCAAAACTACAGTCCTAAGAGTTGCCCATACGGCTATTTCTCGAACCTCAAGACCCTATGCCTCCATGTGTTCCATGGTGGAATTATGATTGCACTAAAGCACTTCGCTTAAACGTGCAGTCTGGAACAGTTACCGCTCATCAACTATCAGCCCTTATTTCCTTTAAAAGAGTATCCGCCTGTCTTCGTCGTACAATCCGAAATAGCAAAACAAATAGCTGGCGAAATTATGTTTCCTTAATTACATCCTCTACATCTATCTCAAATGTTTGGCGCCGGATCCATAAACTATCAGGCAAACATCCCCCCCATCCCCTTGCTCATTTTGAGACATATATTACATCTGCATTTGCACGCCATGAATCCGTGCTAGCTATATTCTTTGACCTAGAAAAAGCATATGATACTACATGGCGGTACCATATTCTCCAACAACTGTCCTCTCTAGGCATACGTGGAAACATTGGTGTCTTTCTAAAGTCTTTCCTCTCCCAACGCACTTTCAAGGTCAAAAATGCAACATCATCCTTCTTTCCTCAAATCGAAGGCGTCCCACAAGGCAGTGTGCTCAGTACCACTTTATTCCTTTCTTGCTGTAAATGACATTGTCTCACTTCTACCACCAGGAGCCCGGTCATCACTATATGTTGACGATTTAATCATCTATGCCATTGGCACATCCATAATAAATCTCTACCAATTTCTTCAGTCTGCAATATCATCAGGGTCTTCCTGGGCCACAAACCATGGCTTCCGCTTTTCTACCTCCAAATCTTTCTCCATCCTTTTCTCTCGCACACGTGTAGGTCCTCTACTTTCACTCTTCTTACATGACACTCCACTCCAACACCGTACCTCTGGTAAATTCCTAGGCGTCATTTTTGACGCCTAGGAATCTTTCTCCATCCTTTTCTCTCGCGCACGTATAGGTCCCCAACCTCCACTCTTCTTATATGGCACTCCACTCCAACACCGTTCCTCTGGCAAATTCCTAGGCGTTATTTTTGACTCCGAACTGTCCTAGTAAGACCATATCCTTTACATTAAAGAAAAAGTCCGCTGCCCTCTCCGAATCTTACAAACCCTATCCCATATATCCTGGGCTCAGATCGCAAAACTCTCCTTCATCTTACATGTTACCAAGATCCTCTCCACTCTCGATTATGGATGCCAGATTTACTCTTCTGCCTCAACTTCTCTCCTTGCTCACTTGATACAATCCATCACTGTGGTCTTCACTTAGCCCTAGGTGCCTTCCGCTCCTCTCCAGTTGAGAGCCTGTACACTGAATCAGGCATACCATCTCTCTCTCGACGCCGTGTCCTTCTCTCTCTCCAATGTTATGCTCGATTTCACCAACTTCCTCTCACTAAACTAACTATCCCACAATCCCTACTTCCTACCTTTGCTTCTTCTCCACGTTTATCTACTCCTTTCTCCACTCGCATGGATACCCTCCTCTCCCATTCCCTTTTCCCCATCTCCGACCCCTCCCGTTATCTGTCCATTCAGTCCCTCCATGGCTTTATACCTCACCCCATATTTGCTCCTGACCCATCAAAATCAAATATTCCTCCTGCTGTCCTTCTCACCCATTTCCTTGACCATGTCTCCACTCATTCCTCCAGTATTCACGTCTACACTGACGGCTCCAAATCCACATCCGGCGCTGGTTTTGCAGTAACCTTCCCAACTTGTACTTTCAAATACCCTCTCCCTACTGAATCCAGTGTCCTTACTACAGTACTTTATGCACTCCTTTTTACCTTAAAACACATATACTCCCTCCCCTCTTCCTCTTTCACATTTTTTACTGACTCCCATAACTCACTAACTCTCATAAAGAGTATACACTCGACCAACCCCCTTGTTTGAAAGATCTAGAACTGGTTGTTCCTATTCACACGCCATAAAACAATCAAATTCTGCTGGGTGCCCAGCCATGTTAAAATCCTCGGCAATGAACAGGCAGATACTCTAGCACGCTACGCTGCTATGTCCACATCATACCAACCACGTTTCTCACATATCCCAGCCACGGATTTATTACCTACACTTTAAGACCTTCTTGTGTAATCGATGGCAATCTTTCTGGTCAAGTCTCCGCACTAATAAATTACATACTGTAAAACTATCAATCTCCTCCTGGTCAGCTCCATTTCATCAGAACAGACTTTGGGAGACGGCTCTCGCCTGCTTAAGCATTGGCCACACCCGTCTAACACATTCCTATCTGATGTTACAATCCGATCCACCCCTATGTTCCCTATGTAATGTCCCTCTTTCAGTTCCACATATTCTGTTGTCATGCCCATGTTTTGATGCAGCCGTACCTCTGCTTTCCCCCACCTATCCTCCTTTCACCGACCTCCCAACTTGTCAGACATCCTTACAGAATCTAACACTTTTAGCTTTGACAACCTGTTTTCCTTCCTCAAACGCATATACATCCTTCACTTCATCAAACCCCTTTACATCACCTTACCCGACCTTAACCCATTCACTCGTCAATTCCTTTGCCCAGCTTTGACAATTAATCACTAACTCAACCACCTTTCAATACCTTTTACCATAGTGCTACATGACCTTAGATGTCTAGCACATTTATTTTGCTTTTAACCATTAACCATTCGTTTCGCCCAACGCAAAGCTGCTCACGCATTCACACGATCCCTCTACCTTTTCAGTTTCTACCACGTCCTAACAATGTTCATTGTTCAATAACTACTTCGCATGCTGTTCCTCGTTCTCCTACACCAATCGGCAATCTACCTTTTTTACTCCTGACACCGAGAATTCTTATCACATTTCCGTCCTTCCTTTGCTTTTTGCATTGCCCCCATGAATGGCGACTTCCTATCCTTCTCTTTTCGTGTTTCGCTTTCTGACAGCCTTTATATGCTTTCTTCTCCTCTACAACCTGCGCAACTATGTTTCCACATCCCGTGTTTGTGATGCATAATGACAGAAAATGATAATGATAACAGCAAACGCAATAATAATGATCATACTACAACTACTACTACTAATAATAATAATGTTAATAATAATAATAATAATAATAATAGTAATAATAATGATGATGAAGATAATAATAATGATAATAATAATAATAATGGTACTAATGAAGTGTAGTAATGATGATAATGATAATGATAAGAATAAGAATAAATAAATTAGTAAATAATGATAATAGTGATGATAATGATAGCAATGATAATGATGATACTGATAATGATTA
>NC_061827.1:30260129-30272629 GCF_019202785.1 Penaeus chinensis | reverse complement strand
CATTCCTAATGGCCCTCAGAATATCATTGATGGCACAACAACAACTGTAGCGACTCACCCTCCTGCTTCTACTGCTTTATCTGCGGCACCATTACCCCAGCATCAGCAAGTAACATACACAGAACTCCAGCAACCACAAACACAACAAAACCAAGATACTGTAGGTGTTCAAGAGGTGACACAAACAGAGTATCATCAAACTCCTCAGTATCACACTAACTATCCGCAACCAATCCATCATTATGAAGAAAGCCATCACCAAGACCCACTAGACCAAATAAGCCATCATCAACAACATCATCAAACATCTCATCACCCGCAGCTTCATCAATCACATTCTCACCAGGAAGATGGTAAGATAAGTTCTGAACCTCAGGTATTTGCGATACCAGGCATTCAGCAAGAGCAACAAGAACAACAGCAGCAACAACAACAACAGCAACAACAACAACAACAGCAACAACAACAACAGCAACAACAACAACAGCAACAACAACAGCAACAGCAGCAGCAGCAGCAGCAGCAGCAGCAGCAGCAGCAACAGCAGCAACAGCAGCAACAACACCCACAGCAGCATCAACAACAGCAGCAGCAGCAACCACAACAACAAGACCAGCAGCAGCAAGAATCGCAACATCACCAAGAACATCAGCAACAGCAGCATCACCAGCATCACCACCACCACCAAGAGCCACAACAACTGCAGCCACAACCGGATCAACATCAAGACTTATCAGAACCTCAGGCTGATCCTCAAGTGACTTTCCAGTACAGTTTAACAGTGAATAATCCAGCTACTGGGGATATCCAGATCCAGAGTGAAGCATTTCCGGCCAACCCTCCTGACACGCCCCCTATCAAGAAGAGGCGTCTCGCTAAAACTCACCAGGAGCCTCATGAAGCTCGGATATATACTTGCACTTCCTGCCCAAAACAATTTACTAGAATAAATCACTTGATTATTCACCAGCGAAGGCATACAGGAGAAAAACCATACCAGTGTGGTGTGTGTCTACAGGCATTTACACACAAAAATAGTCTTACAATTCATATGAGAGGTCATACTGGGGAGAGACCATATAAATGTGCAACTTGTGGGTCATCATTCACCCAGAAGAGCAATTTGCGTGTACATAATCGAACACATACTGGTGAAAAACCATTCAAATGTGACATGTGCGAAGTTTCATTCAGTCAGGGTAGTCATTTGACGGCTCACAAAAGAATTCATAATAATGAACGGCCATACGCATGTGACAGCTGCCAACAAATGTTTACACAGCGTAGTGCTCTGAAACGGCACATAATGACACATACAGGTGACAAACCACACAAATGTGATGAGTGTAGTGCCAAATTTTCACAGAAAGATGATTTAAGAAGACACTTAAAGGTTCATACTGGAGAAAAGCCAATCATGTGCTCATACAAGCATTGCAATATGAGTTTCACAGATAGAACAGGTCTGACAAGACACATAAAATCAGTACATTGTGACAAACCAGAGTTACCAGGAGATGGAAAGAAAAAGAAAAGAAAGAAATCAGGCTCAAAATCATCCCCATGCCCAAGTAATAGTCCAAAATCTGTGAAAGGAGGAAAAGTTAAGTCTTCAACTGTAGAACCAACTAGGACAAGTAGACGTCTGCGAGAAGCAGCAGAAAAGAAAAAGGTGAAACCAGAGCATCCTGATTTTATTATGGGTGATTTTATAGATGTGGATGAAGCAATTAGTGATGCAAAACCAGCAGCTCAGCAGAAATCACCAAAGAAGATAGCTGATAAGTCTCAGGAAACTAAACAAACTGAAAAGGCAAGAATGGAGTCTTGGTGCTTTTGTGAAGTACCTCATGGCCCAGATGAACCTCATAATCATGCTGGAGTTGAAACTAAAACTATGAATGAATTAACTGCCAATATTGTTAATAATGATAAGGGATGTACATCGAAGATAAATGAGAATGATACTAACACAGATCTAGTTGCAAGTGCTCATGCCACTGGTGCAACTTCCCTACTTCAATTGTCAATGGAACATGTAGCTCATGGTTCAATTCCTCCTAGTACTATTAGTGAGGGCCTGCAAGAAGCCACTGGTGCTGTGACCATTGATGCTTCATCTTTAGTAGTTCCTCAGATGGAAGGAGGACCACAAAATGTAGTTGGGTCCACCAGTCAACCAGGAGTTGCTTCAGTCACGCAAGCTTCTTCGTCAATTGGGCAGAGTGTAATGGGTGGCCATGTGGTTACTGCTTTAAGCCAGCAAGGTGCCCAAGGAAGTGGGCGATTAGTCAGTCAGCCGATGATTAGTGGGCAAGTTGTCACTGCTGGTCAACTGGTTGGCACTAGT
Source organism: Penaeus chinensis (assembly GCF_019202785.1). Classification (NCBI taxonomy): domain Eukaryota; kingdom Metazoa; phylum Arthropoda; class Malacostraca; order Decapoda; family Penaeidae; genus Penaeus; species Penaeus chinensis. The sequence goes on along the minus strand of NC_061827.1, from coordinate 30,270,279 downwards.
CAGTTGATGACACCGGAGGGTACAATCTACATTGAGGCCAGTGAAATGTTAAGCAATGGAGCAGTTGTGATAAACCCTGGCCAAGGCACCTATATCAGCTATGATCAGATTACAATCGGAGCAGATGGTCAGGTAAGAATAATGTAGATATTGTTTGTAACAAGAATCATAATCTTACTGAGTATACAACCATAAGCATTTTAACATCCCATTTTCCCAGTGTGCAGAGTTTGGAAAAGTCCTTTGCTTGTTCTCCTCCATTTCCTTTAGTCCTGAGCATCATTGGAGCAAAGGCTGTCTGGCCTTCATGGCCTTCCTCTTATGTCTAGCTATGTCTATCAACTAGAATCCAATGGCTGTACTGGAACTGTTTCCATCTCTCCAGCTAATTGCCCTGTCTATGACAAAGTTTGGTCAGACTGTGAAAACAACTAATTTGCCTGCCTCATTGACTATGTTACAATGTCAGTACAGTGCTACACTATTCCTAGAGATCACCAAATGTTTTACACCAAAATTGTCAAAATTACATGACCTTCCCCATGAAGTTTGTATTGACCATATCAACCCCTCCCCTGTCAATGTCAGAAATGTTGGCCTTTTGACCACCCTGCCCAGGGTGTTGCTCTATAGTCCACTGCCCTCTATGTGCCAAAACTGGCCATGATCATTCATACTGCCCTGCATAATCACACAAGTGTGCCTGTTATGGTGGCTCCCAAAATGTATTTTTAGGGACTGCTCTACCTACAAGTTTGAGTCTGAAGTAGCAGTCCTTTGATTCAAACTTGGCCTCACTTTATGCAAAGTTAGGCAGCAAATATGCTGACATTGTTTTTCTCTTGCTCCCTACTCCAGTGCTATCCTTTGCTTCTCCCTTTCCCCTTCCCCCAATATGTTTCTACATCTCCCACAGTATCTCTTCCTCTATGTTCCCACTTATACCCCCTCCCTCTCCCAGTCAATTTAAAAAAAAATTTTTTGCTGTTCTAAACCTAGACACTCCAGTCTCTACCACTTCCCCAGTGCCTTCCACTCCTCTTTCTCACTCTACCCATCGCATCAGACAGTCTAAACGTTCCACCTCATCTTCTACTGTATCCTCTCCTACACCTACCTCTTCTCCTTCTTAGATGTCTATCTCCTCTTTCCCAATCATGACCCCCCCTCCAACAAAAACAAAAAAAATGCTCTCTCTTGTCCATCCTCTCAACCTCCTATTCCCTCTACATTCAAAGTGACTGCTGACTTCCATCCTCCTCCTAATGGTCCCCTTACACCCTTTCCTCCTCATGACACCCCATCCCCCCTGCTCCATTTACACCAACCCTCCTTCCTTCCTCGTTATCCATTCTGCTCACTCATGGATACACATGCAACTCCCTTTTGCCACAACCATGACCTTCTGTGGATCCTCCCCCACCTGACATTCCACATGAAACTCCTCTCTGATCCATTGTCTCATTCCCCAATTCATCCCCTTTTGCTTTTCCATTTTTACCCTTATTACTCATTGTTTGCTTTATACTCTTCTACACTGAAATTCTCAGACCTGTATCTTCTATTGGATCTGTTTGTCCTTAACCACCTTCCCCCTCTTACTAATCCTTGCTGTGCCCCATTTTCTCATTAACTTTATCCTTTTCAATACCATACTATCCTAAACTGCTATATGTCATGAAATATAGTACATATAATCCTTTAACCCTTTTTAACTATTTATCCTTCTCACTACTTTACTTTTTTATAGTGCTATTTGACCTTTGATGTCTATCACATTTATTTGCGTTTAACCATTAACATATGCCTAGTTCTGCCTCATCCTCTTGCTCTCCTGTCTTCCTCCATCATTTGCCCTTCCCTCTGTTTCACAGGTTCACATCATCACAGTGTGTCACATTCAAGCAAATCTATTCTTTTAACATTAACATTCGTGTCACTTCCTTTTTCCTGCCATCAAATCACTGTCAACTGTTTTGTTTTATTAAATCATTTAAAAATGGATGCTTTAGAGACAGTCACTAAGGAGTGAATTACTTTATCATGCATGTTTACCCTATTCCTTGACTTTTTGGGAAAATAGTTTTTATTACTATTGTTATTGTTATTGATGTTGTTGTTGTAAATGTTATCATCATCCATTATTAGTATTATATTGCTATTGCTGTAATTACATCATAAACAATAATAATACTAATAAAAAAAAATCCTTCTAGAACTTCAGGGAATTGGGTAAATAGGTGAAGTCAGGTATGCCTATTATTTGAGAAAAAACTCATTGGACAGTGTATGCAAATAGGGATTTAGTCAAAGTAGTCATGGAGAAAAACTCACATCATATTCAGCAGATAAATTTATAATCCTATTAGTGTGATTTTGATTTTTTTTTCTTTCTTTCTTTGAATACATTAAGAAACCATTAGTGTAATATATACAGCATTTTAGGCTTTCATTTGAAATCTTCATGATTCTTTGTAAGGGTTTATATGAAACTCTAAATATTGCCTTTTTTTTTTTTTTTTTTTTTTTTCTTCTAACTGTGTTTGTGTGTGTATGCATATGTTGATATGTAGCACTCTCATGGTTAAAATAATGATTACTAGTGAATATGGATATTCATTTTTTGGATAAGAATTAATTTCTTGCAGCATTCTATAAAACAGTAAGATGATGTTTGCTCATCAGTTTTATCTTGCCATTCTTTTTACTCTTAAGGATGATCTTATGGTTACTAGATTAAGGATTACTATTACTTCCATCTTTTAAAAGTAAAATTAAAAACAAAATCCAATTTGTTTCAGGTTCTAAGTGTTCCGGTAGGTGGCTCCACAGGAGAAACACTAATGATCCAACCTGCTGCAGGCTCTGATGTCACTTCAGGCACAGGCACTATTACCTACACGACAACACAGCTAACAGAGCCTAATGCTGCCCAACCTATCCAGTACACAACTCTAAGTAATGATGTTATTAATCTCTTGTCACATGTGGACTCAAGCAAAGAAAGTACCAGTTCAGATCTGACAACAGAAAAGGCAGTAACCGTTGTTGCCAAACCCTTAGATTGCTCGGTATGTGCTAAGTCCTTTGCACAAAAGCGTACCTTATGGTCTCATATGTTGGAAGCTCATCCAGATTTACATTGTTGTTCAGAATGTTGTGCAGCATTTACCTCACCTGAATATCTTAATCAGCATAAGGTCCAACACCAGAAACTGCATGTGTGTTCAAGATGTGGAATGGCTTTCACAAACAAATCATCACTAAACAGACATAGACAGCAGATGCATACAGGAGCTGCTGCTGCAGTAGAAGATAAAGTGTTTGGTTGTGGATCATGTGATGCCAGGTTCCACCAACAATGTGACTTACGAAGACATGTGCTAGGACACACTGGTGAAAAGCCTTACAGATGCAAACACTGTGATGCTGGATTCACCAGAACATCAAGCCTTAATAAACATATGAGAATCCATACTGGAGAGAAGCCTTATACATGTGAAGTGTGTGACCAGTCCTTCTCTTATAGGTATCAGTTTAACAGACATAAGATCACCCACAGACAGGATGACCAAAGAAGTAACTTTTCTGTTTCATATGAATTTCAGGAGTAATTTATTGTATATGAAATACTGTGCATCAGCAAGAATTAGCTCAGTTAATTGTTGAATTGCTGATACTTAATAGGTAACCAAAGGAGTAAGAGTATTATGGGGATTTACATATACCAAACAGTAATTAGGATTAATGAAAATTATATGAGTGGGAATCCCTTATATTCATTCAGAATTAGGAAGATCATGTCCTTGACCAGTCATGCATCCAGTCTGAAAATGCATCTTCAGATATGCCATTTATCAGTAGAGGTACCACTGGTACTGTGGCCCACCATAGGGTAGAGAGAACTATCATTACCATCAGATTATTTTATTCATCTTTTCATTTTATCACCTTGTGCAATTTGTATGCGACACTTTCTTTTGCCTGGATTTTTGTTCATTTTAGGAAGTAACTATTGTGTGCCCATTTCAAATTCAGATTATGTAGCCATACTGTGAAGTAGATGCAAGCAATTTATGTTTCATAGAGATTATTTTTAGTGTATTTTGTTTACTGTATTACCAATATTTTATTGATCTATTCTCTTGTATATTATTTGTAATGAAAATTGTATATTGTACAAACTATTAACTGTAAATGTAAAATGTTAATATAGTGAAGAGTATTAACCAAATGTAAGGTTACTTGAAGTAGTAACTAATGAGAGTAGGCTGTATTTAAAGATGGTTTTCCTTTTTATAAAGACATCACTAGATAGTGTATGGATAATCTTTGTGCATAAACAAATTAAAATGAAAGTCAGCTGAAAGTTTTATTTTATCCTTTATAGTGTTGTCATATAGGATTTATGCAGTGGCATGGATTGGAGATTCATATCCACTCATTACCTTCTTTGAAAGTAGGTAAACTAGTGACTTATTTAGCTTGATGTTAACTCAGGCTATTGTAATTCAGTTGGATGTGGTACTTTAGCAGTCAGTTATTGATAGTTGCTGTAAGTAACTCTTTAAGGATATTATATAATTTGCTAAACCATTCACCAACTAAACATACTGACAAACAATGCATATAATTATTATATATATTACTTGCTCAGGGGATATTAATATATGGATTTTTTTTTTTTTTTTTTGTCATTCATTACTTGAATGACAAACCCAACATCCCAAATAAAACAAGAACAAAGTAAAGGAACATTAATGATGATATAATTACATATGGCTAAATACTGAAATTTATTAATTAAACAAACAGGTAAGGTAGTTTTACGACTACTATGAGAAAAATTTGGAAAAAAGTGAAACCATGGACTAAACTTCCATTTTTTTTACTCTGATTAGATGCATGTTTGATTGTAAATAAAGAAAAGTACATATTTTATCTGAAATTAAGACTTACATTGTTCTTTTCCCATTATATGGTAATTACTTGTTATGATACTGGGCTGACAAAAAAAAATATCTGGGAGGAGCAGCAGTACAAACAAACTGGAGAGAAAAATGTTAAACATTCGAACTAGAACCCAATGGCGTATTACAGAATACATAATCGATTATAAAATGTTACAGCATTCTGATGCACTATTTATTAATATATATATGTATTATTCAACATAATGGCCAAAAGTTCATACTGGAATACTGCTATTATTGTACATGATTATTTGTCTTTTATTATCACCAGTACTATAAATCTCATAAAAAGGAAATAAACAAAAACTATAGATTCTATACAACTATCACTTTCAGTTGTGATTCATATGATTCACCTGTTGATCTTAATAGGGAGGAAGACGGAAGAATGGAGTGTGTGTTAAATTCAAGAAACTGAAAATTAAGCAAAGAAAGAAAAAGAAAAAGAAAAAAAATGCATCTATTTCCAATTAAAATCATAATTCACAATAAAGGTTAAAGAAACGATAACTTAACCTGCTGGTTGTATTCCTCTTCACAAGAAATATTAACAAATATTTTTACAAAATGCTTCCCTATTAAAGTAAGGCCTAGGGAGAGCACGAGTGGCAACTTATTCTATCTGGGTGATATTAATGCTTCTGGCATTTAGCACACCAATGGCAGAACTCATGAGCAGCTGAGGTAATGAGTAGAGAGCGCCAGAAGCTCGGACAGAATACATAGAGGAAACCCATAATTTGTTCAAGTTAAAATTATTTTGCTGGTAAATTTCTTACACACCTTAGTCTTTGTTTTGAATGGATATCCTTTCTCTTTAGAGTCATTATCATTATCATTACCCTGCAAGCCATCAAACCTGCTGTTTTATGACATTAATCACAATGTACTTACCCTCAACATTTTTTTTTCTAACCTCATCTAGATATCTGCAGGTGCTCAGAGAAATAACTTTTTGTATGTGTTCTGAATCTTCAAGAAAGTTTTAAGAGCAAATGTTGCACTGCATGCCTCAAGCAACATTCCATGCATAAAGGACAGATGTGGGGGAGGGGGGGAAACTAGCTCTAACAGAAACTTAATAATGAACATGAATTCTCAGTTTCACTCATAAGTGTGCTGCTAATGTGCTGTAAAAGCTTCAGACAGGACAAGAATACTTTATTAGGAAACTGCTGGCAGTTTTTAAGAAAAACTGCTCTCCATAAAATCTTACCAACATAAGCAAAAAATATAGCAGTCCCACATTTAATAACTTATTTCCAATTTAAAAGATGAAACTTTCAAGAAACTTTTATACAAATATCAAATGACAGCAAAACATTATGAAAATTGAGCAAGTAATACTATACAAATCTTGTTTCTCACAGAGAAGCCTTTTGCTGCAATTTTCTTTACTCAGAGGGCAAGCCAGCTGCTACGCCATACATGTGTGTAAAGCAAAAGATAGAATACATAGTTATATGATGTCACTGCCTTCACAAACCTGAGTCTTGTATTTGTCTGATCTTTTCTATGTCATAATGGATATCACCTATGAAGACTATGATGTATGGCTGAAATTACCTCACAAGATGCAACTTAAATCCTTTTCTTTCAAAAATTATGAAGGTTAATCCAGACTAAAAAGTCATAAATGGGGAACACAAACAGTAGAAAATATTGTTTGATGGAATCCCTGTAAATAGTTCAGATAAAACTTTCCCACTATCACTGGACAGTGCACTACCAGCTGATACCAGTGTCATGTCAATAGCATAGGACAAGGTAATTAAAACTCAAATTCTTTTTACCTCTTAATAGTAACATATTGAATCTGCATGAAAGCGATCTCACACACATTATATACACAAAGGAGTGGCAGCATAGGTGTTTGAAGCATACAACCACATAACAGTTAGTGCTGGTCAGTTACCTGCACCAAACACAGGGTCTCCTAACATGTATGAACTCAGGTTTTGATATATGAAAATCTGTAATTGACTTTCTTTGGACAATTTCGAGATAACAAGCCACTGGAAATCAGCCCATAGCTTAGCTGTGCACTTAACAAGAGATTTCATATTCTAAATTAACTTATAATTTGTTAAAGAGAGGGTACAAGTATAACCTAATCCCAAGTCTGACTGAAGAGAAACTCTGCAGCGAGGTTCTCATTCTTCTCACAGGCAAAGTAAGCTTGGATTACCACATCTTCAGGAAAATTACCTAGAGCTTTCAGCTGAAAAGGAAAAATAATATGATTAGCCCATATTCTTCATAAATTATAGTTTCAATTATTGAAAAAGCATATTTCCAAGAAAAGTACAAACTATTTGTGTTTCCAGTTATAAATTCTCAGTTATCACACAAACACTAGCTGTAAAGGCATACAACTTCTATAACCTATTACTTGTCTGATGATAATTTGAAATTAAATGCATTACGCAAAAAAAGGTTTAGCAGCTTCATATTCTCAAAGTTCACTACAAGAATGACTTAAATCAATATAGACAAATTACAGGAATTAGAGACCTAACAGACTGTACCTAACAGCCAAATTTTCTAAACATTCTGCTTTGTGGAATCTCTCTCTCTCTTCTTTGTATGATTTGGGATGTGTGAAATTCATGTTTTGTTGGTATTGTTCTTTGAAGACACAGATTGTGTGTGCAACTGAAGGTTCACTTTGTGCACTAATAAACATATACCTGTTTTGAATAAACATTTTATAGTTCCAATTACAAAGGGCTGAGATGGGGTCCCGTACCTCTGACAATTTTAAGAACCACTGACCTAATATCAACCTTACACATAAATATAAGGGGGGGAGATAAGGAAACTGGATTGAATTTCCTGTTGCTTGTTAGAATTTGAAGCAAATGGATATAGACAACCTAAAGTGCCTGAGACCTGTGCCAGTAGTAGATAGGGAAACTACTGCTGAATATCCTACAAGCAACAAAGGATGCAATTTATATTTACCCTTTCGATGGCATCTCTATCCTGAGGGGAAACAAGGATTGCATTTTGTCCAGGAGCAGCTCGGCCACCACTGCCATCACCACCTTGATTACCACTACCACCACCTGTGCTACCACCTGAAATGAAAGTAAGTGGACTTATGTATAGATTAATCTCAGTTGCATCATATGATAAGAATATTGTGTTTAAAACAATTTGGATTAAAATGTATTACTTCATGTTATGTAACTATTTTAGATAAATAGGCATATCTTGAGCTCTTCACACTATATTGCATATATTAATGGGTGTAATATCATAAAAACATCCAGGAGTTTTTATGACCTGGCTAGTGATGAATCAGTAGTCCCTAACTTGAAAAGCTATATCACAAATAATATTCTATTGATGTAAACCAGTTATACAAAACTATGGGATATCTTAATTTCAATGAGAATAATATACATCATATTTTTACAAACAGATCACAAAAATAGTGAAAAAGGAGAATGAGACAAATATAAGAAAAACATGAAAATATGTAGATGAGTATTAACATCACCATGGTTAGGGTTAAGGTTATGTGTGAATGTATGAAGAAAAGGGAATATGGAATAGGAAGATAAATATAACAAGGAGAAGGATAATAGGAAATAAACACAAACAAGATATGAATAAAAACGAAGAAAGAGAGAATAAAAAAAGTAAGTCAAATTAAACCAAAGTACGCTGATAAGTGCATTTTGGAGTGTTTGTTTGAAGACCATTTACAAGCTGTCAAGATACTATAATCCATCTGTTATCCAAAAAACATTCATAATTCAGTGCCTAAGAACCACATCAAAGGAAAAACAAATGAACAACATTCACCAAAAGATCTAGTGCTTTCAAAAGAGATTTGCATACCTCCAGAACTTCCACCTTCATTCAGCATACGCACAAAGGCCTCCTGGTTTTGCTGGATCACCTGAAGTAGCTGCGGATTTGTTTGGCCAATTTGCTGGATGAATGCATCCAGCAATGAAGGATTGGACCTGGAAAATTATGTGTACTTATACATATTTCATTGGAAAAATCTAGATTCTTTGTGTTGGGGCTTCTTCTTTCCGCTTATGACCACTTTATTTACTTCAGACACAACACATTTCTCACCATCCCAAAATGTAACTTACCTAATCATTTGTCGCATCTGCTCAAATTGAGGCTGCGATCGAAGGAAGTTTAAAGGATCCTCTGTAAAGTATAACATGGCAGAATCAGTACTGAATTAACACAGACTTCTTCCCATCCACTAAATCTGCTTTTGCTCTTTTACACACATACCTGCCTGAAACCATAGGCTCATCTTCAAAACAAAAAAAGCTTTCAATATCGATATACTCGATATAAAACTTTTTAATGTTGCCATTAGTTCGATTTACACGTAACATTTTGTTGCCCTTACCCTTGTATATTGACACAAGAAAATCAATTTACGCAGTGCATTCAAAATAACATGGGGGAGAATTGTGTATATGCTCACTCACTAATTCCACTTTCGCCTCTTTTCTTCTCTCTCCTCTCTCAAAATGGTAGTAAAATGGCATCTCAAAATGGTAGTGAAATGGCTTCAAGGCTACATAAATATGCAACCTAACCTACTCTGCTGGATAACAGAATGGACAATGCAAAAGTAGTAGTAAAATACTGCTCTTTGGCATAGTGAACAAGTTTAATTGGTTTCATATCCAATGTTATACAGTTGATGGCAAGAACTGAAATGCATTTTACGGTATCATGCTCCTCAATCTAATTGTCATATTTTTTTTGATTGTTCAGGTCTCGATCATTTTATCATTAATACCTTGTGTCTGATGACCATCCAGACATTTCCACGGCTCAATCTTGTTAGTGTGCTAGATGCCAGATCAGTCTCGGAAGACTTCCAACTTTAAGTCAGAATACTGGGTTCTTGCTCCAGGTGGTGCTCTCTTGAAATTATAAAAATTCCATCTTTTCCCTTAAAGCCTTCAGACCAGCTTCATTTTCTGGATTTCAAATGAATCCTGAGGACCCTTTTTGGGTATATCATGGTCAAAGGGGTACTATAATTGTGTGTGCACCTGGTTAGCAGGTGACATCATGCACACTTAGTAGCCCAAGCAAAACTTTCATCTCCCCACATCAAAGGTACTACCCTAATACTGCAAGGACACACTGCCAGGTGATAACCTGGCTGCAGCTATGCATGTCAT
>NC_061827.1:30247629-30250129 GCF_019202785.1 Penaeus chinensis | reverse complement strand
AAGCACTTTGCAAAATTTACATTTTGCAATGGTCACAATTTGGGAATAAAGCCTGTATATACAACCACTATTTATATGGTTGAATTTATGCAAACTGAAAAGTTATCTGATGTAATCTGATATTAATCCTTCACTGATGTCAGAGTGATTGATGTCTTTCAATTTATTTGATATGAACTTGTTTGGCATCATTACAATTAAAAAAAAAAAAAAAAAAAAAAAAATCCTGGAAACTCACTACATGCCATGCCCACTGCAATACAAGTTTATTTATTGTATTTACACATAGATGGCTCTACATGTGCTTAATCACTAAGGAGTCAGTTATTAGTCCTACCTATCTCACCTGTTTACCCTTTTCCTTGACTTTTGGAAAAGGTCTTTTGTATTACTTTATTGTCTTAAATATTACAAAGATTATAAATAACATTTTAATAATCTAACATCAATAACAATAATAACAGTATTGACATCATTTGCATTAAGAAGAATACACATTTTCCCACCAATTCAAGGAATGGGAATTCATGATTGGTAACTAGGGCCTACTGATATTAGATACTTATTAGATACAGTTTGTCTTATAACAGACAATATGGGACTGATAACCTGCACAATTTGAATACATAAAAGCTATCTTAACCTTCATCCTTCACCAGTAAGTTTGGGTTTGCCCAACTCCTGATGGGAGCTCCTGGCCCCATACCAAACTATAGCTGCTACAGGCAAAAAGTTAAAGCTTGGGAAGCATAAAATTGACTTGCTCTCAATGCTACTAGCTGTGGCATAAATGAATGTTTAGGTAATGAAGCTATAAAGAGGCTTTAACAATACATTAGTGGGACTGTTTCCCCTCAATGACCATAGCCAGGGGCAAATAAACAATTATATAGCATGCACAACTTCGAACAGGCTTGACCAAACATGATGTGATAGTGGTTATCTTAGCATGAGTGACAGCCACCCATGGTGTTAAAGAAAATCACCCTGGATTGCCCTGGGCAACAATGATATGAACTTGTCTAGAAAAGAACCATCTATTAGTATAAAACTATTGTTAGAAAGCCTGTCGGGTCAAGGCTGAACAGACCCAGCACCAAGCCTTACAAAGACTTGTATCTGTGTGAATTATCTGTGTTGCTTAAGCTTCTAAATAAAAGAGGTTAAGCCAACCGTCCCTTTCACTACTGCTAAACCATATGTTTAAGGCGTTCATAAAGAGCCTTTACAGTCTGGTGGCAGCGAGATATCTAATTCATCTACAAAAGATAACCAATGACAACCACCCTTAACCCATTTTATACACTGACACCAACACTGGTGTCCTGAAACACCAGTGGAATGTACTGTGACCCCAATGTTGGCGTCATAATTCCATTATATTTCAGTTGCTGCTGAATGATCCTATATTATTTTCTGACTATTTTTATACTCCACATACTGCCCTAGACATTCTATAGCTCCACTCACCCTTCCTCTTCGAACCAATTAGAATTTGCCCCCCCTCCCCCTCTCTTTCTCTCTCTCCCTACTCTCTTTCTCTTTCTCTTTTACGCTCTCTCTCTCTCGCTCACACCATCTCTCTCTCTCTCGCTCACACCATCTCTCTCTCTCTCGCTCACACCATCTCTCTCTCTCTCGCTCACACCATCTCTCTCTCTCTCGCTCACACCATCTCTCTCTCTCTCGCTCACACCATCTCTCTCTCTCTCGCTCACACCATCTCTCTCTCTCTCGCTCACACCATCTCTCTCTCTCTCGCTCACACCATCTCTCTCTCTCTCGCTCACACCATCTCTCTCTCTCTCGCTCACACCATCTCTCTCTCTCTCGCTCACACCATCTCTCTCTCTCTCGCTCACACCATCTCTCTCTCTCGCTCGCTCACACCATCTCTCTCTCTCGCTCACACCATCTCTCTCTCTCGCTCACACCATCTCTCTCTCTCGCTCACACCATCTCTCTCTCTCGCTCACACCATCTCTCTCTCTCGCTCACACCATCTCTCTCTCTCGCTCACACCATCTCTCTCTCTCACACCATCTCTGTCTCTCACACCATCTCTGTCTCTCACACCATCTCTGTCTCTCACACCATCTCTGTCTCTCACACCATCTCTGTCTCTCACACCATCTCTCTCTCTCACACCATCTCTCTCTCTCACACCATCTCTCTCTCTCACACCATCTTCTCTCTCTCAACCATCTCCTCTCTCTCACACCATCTCTCTCTCTCTCACCATCTCTCTCTCTCTCACCATCTCTCTCTCTCTCTCACCATCTCTCTCTCTCACACCATCTCTCTCTCTCACACCATCTCTCTCGCTCACACCATCTCTCTCGCTCACACCATCTCTCTCTCGCTCACACCATCTCTCTCTCGCTCACACCATCTCTCTCTCGCTCACACCATCTCTCTCTCGCTCACACCATCTCTCTCTCGCTCACACCATCTCTCTAGCTCACCCATCTCTCCTTTGCTCACACCATTCCCTCTCCCC
>NC_061827.1:30224230-30239230 GCF_019202785.1 Penaeus chinensis | reverse complement strand
CCACCTCCCTCTTCCTTCTCTCCTCTTTCCTCTTTCCTCTTTCCTCTTTCCTCTTTCCTCTTTCCTCTTATTCCTCTCTCATCCAACTCACCCATCCTTCCTCCCGCCTAACCTTTTCTTCCTCCCCCAATGCCTCCCTCTGCCCTCCTCTTCTCCTCTTTCTTCTACTACTTCTTCCTCTTCCTCTTCTTCCTCTTCCTCTTCTTCCTCTTCCTCTTCTTCCTCTTCTTCCTCTTCTTCCTCTTCTTCCTCTTCTTCTTCTTCCTCTTCCTCTTCCTTTTCTTCTTCTTCTTCCTCATCTTCTTCTTCTTCTTCTTCTTCTTCTTCTTCTTCTTCTTCTTCTTCTTCTTCTTCTTCTTCTTCTTCTTCTTCTTCTTCTTCCTCTTCCTCTTCTTCTTCTTCTTCTTCTTCTTCTTCTTCTTCCTCTTCTTCCTCTTCCTCCTCCTCCTCCTCCTCCTCCTCCTCCTCCTCCTCCTCCTCCTCCTCCTCCTCCTCCTCCTCCTCCTCCTCCTCCTCTTCCTCTTCCTCTTCCTCTTCCTCTTCCTCTTCCTCTTCCTCCTCCTCCTCCTCCTCCTCCTCCTCCTCCTCCTCCTCCTCCTCCTCCTCTTCCTCCTCCTGCTCCTCCTCATCCTCATCCTCTTCCTCTTCCTCTTCCTCTTCCTCTTCCTCTTCCTCTTCCTCTTCCTCTTCCTCTTCCTCCTCCTCCTCCTCCTCCTCCTCCTCCTCCTCCTCCTCCTCCTCCTCCTCCTCCTCCTCCTCTTCCTCTTCCTCTTCCACATCCTTAACCCTCATTCCCCCTTCTGGCCTTTTCTGTCCTGGTGATTCTATTCTCCCCCTTGGCTGGTTGGTGGCTTATTGATCCACAGGGAGCCACTGGGAAGATAACAATGGGAAGGTAAGGTCTTCCCTCGGCTGATATTTTCTGCCCTTACCCCGAGCCCAGTGCAACGACGTCCATGTCCTTGTGGGTTTTGCTGTACATTCTCTTTTTATCCTTTTAATGCCTCCTTTGGATTGGTGGTCCATTTTATCTTGCTATCACTGTTGTCGCCATTATGGTAGTGAGTGTTAGGTGGTTTTGTGCCCATCAGGTTGTACCTTGATCTCCCGATGGTAATTGCTGAGCTGATGTTATCATTATGGTTATTATCATTATCGTCACTGGTTTGTTTGTTTCCTTAGTGTAAACTATACTGTTATGATTATTTTTAATTTCATTGTATTTGTAAGCTTTATTGGAATTGGCTTCTATTATTTTTTGTTCATAATTATTATGAATAATCATTAGCGTCAGTGCCAGCATTATCATTATTATTGTCATTTATTAACCATCATCTCATTTCACTATCATTAATCAGTCGTTATAAGTCATCACTGCCCTCATTATCATAATTAGCATAGTTATCTTTCTCTTTTTCACTATTATGGTTTCTTTGATCACTATTATTGTTGTCATTCTTTAATGCTTATTTAGTTAGTTTATCAATTTATTAATCTATTATTGTTACTATTATTATTATTATTGTTGTTGTTGTCATTTTTCTTCTTCTTCTTCTTCTTCTTATTATTATTATTATTTTTTTTTTATTATTATTCTTATTTGTATTATTATTATTATTGTTTTGTAATGGTGATGATGATGATAATGATGATGATAATGATAATGATAATGATGATGATGATGATGATGATGATGATGATAATGATAATGATAATGATAATGATAATGATAATGATAATGATAATGATGATGATGATGATGATGATGATGATGATGATGATGATGATGATGATGATGATAATAATGATAATGATAATGATAATGATAATGATAATGATAATGATGGTGATGATATTATTGTTATTGTTATTATTATGATATTTGGTTTTATTATTGTTAATGATATTGTTATCATTATCTTTACTGTTGATTCTTGTTACTTTCTCATTATTTTTCTTATTATGATAATTATTAACACCATCAATACACCTTTACTAGAATTATACCCCTTTTCTTGATATTCTTTAAGTCTGATTAATGGTTGCCTTTTATTCCACTTACACATTTAGGCTCATGTGTTCAAATGTTCAAGAGCAGTATTTTTACATTGCTGGCAACCTGTGTTCTGAGTTACCATGTAGACTACAGCATGGAATTTGTGTGGCCCCCCTGCACCTATCAAGGGCCATTAGGGGAAGGTGGCTGGGCGTGGCTCCTGGAGGGGAGGCCAGAGAGTTATGGACCGTGTTGGGGGGGAATGGGAAATCAGAAGGCCTCTCGTCAGGGTGCCGTGTGGTGGTGTGGTTTTGTTTTTGTGCTGTGAGAAGTGTTGCTGTTGCTATTGTTATTAGTTGTTATTTATGTGGTGGCGTGATAGTTTCGTTGAGTGGCAGTTTTTTTTTTAATTAACAGAATTGTGTAGTCAGCCAGATGTGTAAAGATGAGTATAGATTTCTGTGTAAATTATTAGGGTGTTTTGTAGCTTATTTGAAATTGATCACGAGTTTGATGTGGTAGATTCTTTAGATAATTATTTTGAAAACCAAATGAGTGGAAATTATGATTATGGACCATTGGAATATGGAGGATTTTTAGTGCCCATGTAACTGTCCATGAATTAAAATGTACTATCATTCCCTCTTTTTTCATTGTTTTATTAGACCAAGAATGATATCAGTAGTTTATACTAGGTAAGGTGATAGGAGACTATATTATATTGGTAGTGAATTGCTGTGCCCAATACTAAAGCAATGCCTGCTGAGGACTTAGAGTCTATCATGAATGTGAGGGTATTGGAGAGGAAAGTCGTTACCCTTGAGACTCAGATTCAAGATTTGAAATATCGAATAATTTCCAGTGAACGGAAAGCTGCAGAAGAGAAGAGACGAAAGCTTGGTAATGTTGTGTGTTTAGTATAGTATAATTGAACATGATTTAGAATTATTAGACTTTGAAAAATTGGTTATGGAAAGATGGTTTGTACATTTCTTAAAAAGAGAAATGCTTAGTAACATCAGAATACTATTTTGTTAATACTGTTAGACAGAAGGTTGATTAGATGTCATTTGAATGTGAATTAACATTATATATATATTTCTTTTCACAGATTCAAAATTTAAACAGAAATTTAAGCAGCAGAGACTCCCAGCATGGCAGCCGATCCTCACAGCTGATACAGTCCTTCCAGCATTTTTCCTCATTGGTCTTTTGTTCATCCCCCTGGGGGTGGCCCTTCTCTACTTCTCAGAGAACGTAAGTATTGCCCATTTATGGTAATTGTGAGAAGATGAGCTTGACTGCAAAGTTCTTTAATGGTACTGAAGACAAGGATATCATGTGTGTTCTGAACATAACTAGAAAGACACTCATATATTGTTATTCCTCCAAAAGGTTCAAGAGTTCCAGTTAGAGTACACAGATTGTGAGAGCATCTCCCATCAATTAGCTGATGGAACAAAGAGGCCATGTAAGGATGTTATAAAAGATACTACTGATGTCTGCACATGTCGCATTAGCTTCAACATCTCGGAAACTTTTGAAAAGAATGTAAGATATGTTCATTTGGTTGTGTTTGTTTTCCATTATTTTAAAGTAATGGTGTATGATAATTAATGCAAATATTAGATTGCAAATCTTATGGCTTATAGTTTAGAGATGACTTAATATATGATTTACAATATTCCAGGTTTACCTTTACTACGGCTTGGATAACTTCTACCAGAATCATCGTCGCTATGTTAAGTCTAGGGATGATGACCAGTTGTTGGGAAGAGTAAACCCTACTGTTAACAGTGACTGCAAGCCTTTTGGAACTGATGCTGATGATAAAATCTTTGCACCCTGTGGAGCAATTGCCAACTCAATGTTTAATGGTATAAAAATATATATTTTTGTACAGGCATTGTTATGCAGATTGACACATACTGACTTTATAATTGTGTATTCCTTTATTTCTAACATGCAAACTGTATCCCCAGACACGTTGAGGTTGTTCCAGAAAAAGGACAAAGAAAACATAAAGTTGATCAAGAAAGGCATTGCTTGGCCCTCAGATAGGAAGTTGAAATTTAGAAATCCTGAAGGAGCATTGAATGAGACTGGCGGTAAGAGGCTTGTTGATTCTGTTCTTTCCTAATTATATGAAAATTTGAGAAGTGAGAGTGAGCAGGAATGACTGTGATTGATCTAGAATGGATTTGAACATGAGTAAGAGTCCGACTAAACATAGAGCTTGAGTGAACAAATGAGTGAAGGAAACTGAGCATGAGTTTCATGTAGTAGATATGAGAAAGCATTAATGAGCAAGATTTGAGTATGAGTGAATAGGAGCGAATCGGAGTGAGCAGCACCAGGTGGGGTAGAGAGAGGTGTAGATGTATACTTTCTGTATACATTTGTATTTATCATATTTTATTCATTTGCAATAGGAGGTCATTATTCCTAATTAAGAGGGATGTCATTATTCCTAAATTCTGTTAGTTTTACCAGCAGTTGTAAAGTATGGCTATGTAAGTACAGAGGACAGTCACTAAAAGTCACTTCTATCACTTTACAGCATTCAAAGACACTGTCAAGCCTCTCTACTGGACTCGCAGTGTATGGGAGCTTGACCTAGATGACCCTGATAATAATGGCTATAGGAATGAGGACTTGATTGTCTGGATGCGCAGTGCAGCTTTTCCAACCTTCCGTAAACTCTACCGCAAAATTGACCACAGCCAGGAGGGCTTCATCAATGGACTCCCTGCAGTATGTATAAATATTAGATTCTGATCAGATATCCACAAGGTTGTTTAGATATTTTCATTCACCACCTCCTTTTCCCTTTTCTCCTTGGCCTTCATCTTCACTTTCTTCTTCCTCTTCCACTTTTGCCTCTTCTTTTTTCTGTTTTCCTTCCTGTGCACATGAATGCTTAAAGTTAAAATCTAAATGTTTGTACATTTATAGTTGACTGTCATAATGCACTTATATCCCCAGTTGGAGATATAAGTGCAATAAAAATTTAATGTTCCTTACATGTAAGGCATGTAATTCAGATATTTCTTCCTGTTTGAAATGTCACTTGTAAGTACTTCATTAACATTTATATTTCTGACATCTACCTTAGATCAAACATCACCTCTTTTTTTTTTTTTTTTATAGGATAGTTACTATTTGGAGGTTGACTACAATTACCCAGTGGATTCATTCGGTGGTAAGAAGCGAATGATTCTCTCCACAACCAGCTTCTTGGGTGGCAAAAATAACTTCCTTGGAATTGCCTACATCACAGTGGGAGCTATTTGTCTCCTGCTTGGGATCATTTTCCTTATTATCCACATCAAATTTGGAAAGAGGTAAGTTGCAATCTTGGTGATGGAGACTTACTGTGAAAAGCACTTAGAATACAAATTAAAGGGACTGTCATGTACAAATGTTAGTTTGATAGTCAAATTTTGTGTTGTAAATTAGAAGGGCAACTGTCTAATAATTGTGAAATGTGAGTGTGCTCAGCCAGTTGTAATAGGTGTAAATGAAGTTGTTTTAGGTCTTTACGTTTCCCAAACAGAAGATAAAAGTTATGACGTTCAAAGTGTCTTGCCATACTGAACATCATGTCTCTAAAATAATTCTTTGATGAGATGTATAGTGTCAAGAAAGAATGAAGGATGTAAAAGAGAGTTTACATTTTTTAGTTACTTTTGTGCAAACTCATTTAAGAGCAAGGCAGTTTTTGGTAGAATTTTTTTGACAATTCACCATGGTTGATTTTCTCATGTCAGAATTGTTTTCTTGATTATGTATGCTCATGACAATCCCCTTAAAGGATACATTGGGTGCAAGTATTGGATCTTAGAAGTGATAGCTTGTAGTTGATAATGCTTGTGGAAAACACAGTTGGTTATTTACATTGTTAGTACCATGTCCCAAGTATATAATACCTAATTCTAGTAAGAGTGCTATAATACTGTAACCATTGTTGATGATTATTGGCCAACCTAACTCTTCTTTTTATCTTGAATTCTTACACCCCTGTAGGTAATTGCAAAATATCTACGGAATTCATTTATTCTATAGCTAGGATAAATTAATTTGTTTTTCACCCCATAATTTACCATGTTTCTTTGTGAATAGCCATTCTTATATGCATTTTGACATATAAAGAAATAAAAGGGCTTATGATCTTGCTTATATATGTGATTACCTGTGCCCATTACAGTTCTATATTAACCCCTTCCCAATGGGTCACGCCGATAGGCGTCAAAACAAACCGCTCAAAATGTGGCGTGCGGCTGTATGCTGTGGTGGCGCGCCAAAGCGCTACGAGCCGGTGATTTGGCTTGATGTACCGAACTCCCGCGCTCAAAGTTGGCGCGTTGCCATTGATCGCCAGAGCATAGATTTTTTTTTAGTTTTCTTCACCCGTCACCAAGGGGTTAATGGGTGCTGGTAGATGAAGCTTACAAATGCTGTGCATAGTTCAATACTTTGAAGAATGAGGTTGCTTGTAAACCTGACACAACACAAAACAAAATGACACCTATGTCACAGCATAGTACCATAGACTTATATACCACAGATGCAAATCATGATTCAAAATGTTGCAGTCCAGATCAACAAAAAATTGTATTTTATAGTGAATGTAGAAATGGACAGTTTACCTTTAATTGGCAGGTGATATGATATTACATCTTTGTGGGGAAAGGTGGTAGGAGTAATATATCCAAGGCTTGGGTGGATGGTGCATGCATATAGTATCAGGGGTCACCTTGCAACAGTTTGCTTGCTGTGTAGGATCATACTCAACAAAATGCATTATAATAGCAGAAGCTGTACAATACATATCATCGAATGACAGCACAGTCCAGCACAGCCCAGCTTAAGTTGACACTCTGATCTTAAAATTTCTTTACATCATCTTGAATTTATTCTCACATTACTGTTTGCTCAATAGTGTCGGGCAGCTGATTTTATAATGTGTACTCTTATTATTTGTGAATGTTAAATGAAATAAAGGCAATTTAATACCCATTTTGGGTTTTTGATTCATGCTAGAATTGAGTAAGGTTATAAGAAAATAGTTTTACTGGTATTGCTTTCATTTCGTTTGATCTTACTATTGTGAGTTGAACTAACAAGTCTGATTATATGAAGTGATGTTTTTCCATGAGGATGTGATATTGTGTTTTGTCCTATTTCTATATATTACAACACCACAAAATGGAACAGTTTACAACAATGGACACATATAACCACTAATATAAACAACACACTTGCAGATATAAACAACAGACAGAGCTAGTACAATATATTACATTCACACAGACACGCATATAAACAACACACACACACATGCACATGCACATGCACATGCACATGCACATGCACATGCACATGCACATAGCATACACACAGCATACACACTGCATGCACACTGCAAGTGCAGCACACAGGCACTGCACTGGGACTGTACAGGCATTGCTCAAGCACTGCACAGGCACTGCTCAGGCACTGCACAGGCACTGCACAGGCACTGCACAGGCACTGCACAGGCACTGCATAGGCACTGCATAGGCACTGCACAGGCACTGCACAGGCACTGCACAGGCACTGCACAGGCACCATATGCATATGCACACGCACAAGCACATGTACATGCACATACGCACGTGCACTTACACCACACATGCACTACTCACATTCACTCACACACTCATTCGCTCTAAAACTTATAAAAATAAAAAGGTTTTCAAGAAAAAGCATGCTTGTTACGCAAGTTTGCTTTGAAATGAAAGCTTTCACTTTAAGTACGCCACAAAGTGTGGTGGAGCAAAAACTTTAATTCAAAAATTTTGAATTAAAGTGATTTTTGCTTTTAAATGATGGAGTGATTCAAGGAAGATTTCTAGGTATTTTAGGGAAGAGGGTGCTTGTCAGAAAGTGGACTCTGAGGAAGTTACCCAAAGCTTGGACGAGTTAGCTTAGGCTGTTTTAGGTAAGCTTAAATTTCTGTGGACTTAAACCTAATTAGCTAGCTGTTGCATTTTCAAGTAGAGTTCCAGAGGTTGTTTGTTTAGACTTATTCATGTTCTCAATTGCATAGTAATATGAGGAAAACAGATGTAGAAGTTATTTGACTTAACAAATCATCAGTGTTAATTATGCAAGTTTTTTCTCTCTGTCATTTTATCTTGTTTCAACCCTGGGCTTCATTTTGAAGCTTAAGAGTAAAGAGAGATCAACAAGACAGTCTGGCGATTCCTTTTTTATTGTTGGTAAAATTCCAAGGGTGATTCCATATCATGCGAACCATCACTTTAGTCATTAATTTTCTCCCTACTTTCCTCCTTTTTGAGAATGACAACCTTCTGATGTCCTGTGATGTTTTATATGGTTCAGACTCTAGTGCGATGTATGGTAGTTGCTTCTCCTCGTGTGTGATGCTGCATATTATTATACTTATTTTTTTTATTGGGACAAAGATGCACTTGCTTGGTGATGACTAAAGACAGGTTACTAGATTATTAATGCCAGTTTTATGATAATTAAAAAGTTTGTTATTTTAAACAAATATTGACATGTTAGGGTTGATAATTATTTTAAATTCAACAATTCTGCTCAGACATGCATTCAGTCGTCCCCAAGCTGTTAAGTGCATCTTTGCCTCAATAGGAAAAAAAATTGAGTATAGTAAGGAATATATTTTAGTGTTTTATATCGTAGTTTTTGAAATTGATGTTTCAATTAATCTGTACTTTTTTATAATTTTTCAGGGCTGGTGATCAGCTGAGTATAAACCAGAACACGCCATATAGTGACTAGAAGAGCTTTGTTTCATATGAAGTCATATCTTATTGTAAAATTTCCGAAGAAAGGGAAGAGGTTCAGTGTGGGTAAATAACAATGGGACACACGGCCTCTTTCGTTTTTTATTTATTTGAATATCATTTGTGATATCTGGATAAAGTGAGTTTGTTTTAGATTCTCAAATGCAGGACCAAAGAACTATGTGAGTACCAGTGATAGATAAGCTTTTTTCTTCTTATTTTTTTTTTTTTGTATAGAACATTCCCCTTTGGTATATTTGCTGGATAAGGTGACTGTTTCTGCATCTAATTTTTATAAATTGCTTTTTTGTTATTTATTGTATCTCGTAAAATTGCAAGCCATAGCATTTAGGGAAAAAGTGAAGTCTGTTATCTGTATATCACAATTTAGAGGCCATTAAGTGGCTCTTGAAGGTACTTGATGAAAGGTAACTTGTAAATGCTTGATGAAAGGTAAGAATATTTCTTATGAAGCTTTCAAGTCAGCATTACCCTCATAGATTATAAAATTGCCTCAAGTATTTCCCTGCTTATGATAAGAAATGGTTTATTATGAAAAGATTGAGCAGAAGTAAAGATAAATTAGTCACTGTTGTTGTATATTTTATTATCATTTTTATGAAAGGGCACATTGAGAATTTTTTTTTTCCCCTTTTTTTCATATTTCATCTCAGGGTTTAATTAGAGATTAAAATTAACTAAACTTTCATTGATTAATACAGACTATGATACCATCACCTCAAAATTATGTTGCCATTTGTCCAAGGATAGGTTGTACTTAATGATTAAGAAGATGATAATAATAATAAGATAATAATAGTTACGATGAAACTTTGGTAGTGAGGCTTTGGGTGCATTTGAGGCCACCTTGATTATTGGTTTTAGTAAACAGTAGCCTTTGGGTTATTATATTTTCATAGGTTGATTCTTATTATTCCATTATAGGTAAAAAAAAACAATTACATGCGAGTTCTGCTCATGTGGTAATGAAGTTAAATATTATGTTCTAAAATAATAATTGCCTTATTACTGATAAGGTACTTCAGATTATTTTGCCAGTAAGTCCCCTTTTTTTTATTTTTTTATTTTTTTTTTTTATTAAGATCTTGAAAATGGATCAGTATTATTTCTTTCTAGATATACTTTGACTTTGATTTTTATTCAGTTTGGGTGAAGTGGCCTTAAATATTAATTTTATGATAAAGCCAAAAAAAGAAAAAAAGGAAAAAAAGTTAAAAACAAAAATAAAATGAAGCTTCACAGAAATGTGAAGACAAATGAAGCATATTCACTGGTGCTTTACTCCTAATATTTTCCTTATTGCACCTGAAAATTTCTGTTTCAAAATCTTTCAGACACAAAAAGAATAAAAGATTAATTGGGTTTAGCTTACAGTGTAATATTTGTATATATGTTTGGAGATACATATATACATACATATTTACATGCTTATATGTAATCATAAAATATTTTTGGTATTCTGCAATTTCTTTGCACAATGATTTGATTTTATCTTTAAGAAGTCAATACAAATACATAACACATAAGTATTGTCACCAATTTTCATTTTCATTATAGCTTACAGCCATAAATGTATATAAGAATATATAACCAGTTCACAGTGCCAGTATAGATATTCTATTGTTATATGTGAGATACATAGCGCATACAAATTGTGTTGAGCTGTGTCAAGAAGTATGCTTGTTATTGATGGACATTACTGTGTCACTTAGCAGAATGTGTAGGATCTTGCTGTTATACTTCTTGCAACACAACTTCAACCTTACTTTTTATTTTTGAGATTATCTTTATCATTATCATAATTAATATTATATAAATAGTTTTTAATCATTTTTAAAAAGCAGACTGAAAACATTATAGTCGGTGATCCTTTTGCTGTCAACTTTTCCTCATTTGCATATGGTATATATCATATAATGAGAAGACTTTTGTGTTTGTGATATGTATAGCAAAAATGCAATAGTTGATTTCATCAATACTATTTTATGTAAAATATATATATTCTTGTTGAAGCAATGTGGTAGTAGTTAGTGTTGTAAAATGTTGCATTCCATATATTAGATGTTATAAAATATTTATGGTCACTTGTCGAAAGGATTTAATGTATTCATAAGATAGGATTTAAACTTTCTAAGGTAATGCATAAAATTTCTGATTTCTGTCTTCATCTAAATTCTGTCTGTCTGTTATCACGAAGGTTTGAAAACATTTTCACCTTTTCCGCAGTTTGATTATTTTCTATTTATTTTGATTAATATGTTCACTTCATTTACTTATGTCTGATTTATGAATTTGAGGAGTGTAATTGTTTCATCTAGTCCAATAAAATCTGTTGTATGAAAGGTATTTGTTTGTGGTTCTTATTCCTTCCAGCTGTTAAAAAGATTTTCTTGTTCATGGCAATTCATTAAAATGCCCACGTCTGTGTTCTCTTGAAAGGACTTACATGAGGTATGACAGTGTAATTAACGTAAGAATTTTATATTTTTAGCAGCTGTTCATGCTTCCATGTTAAGGACTTCCAGAAAGAAAGAAGTCCCCTTTTTTAAAACTTTATCAGAAACATCTATCATAATGTAGCTTCAAATATATGTTTCTGAAAACTGCCTGACTGAGAATTAAAGTGACTAAAATATTACACATGCTGTAAAATAATGATAAATTTTGTCATCATATATCTAACAATGTAGATACTTATTAATGTATTGCACACACACACACACACACACACACACACACACACACACACACACACACACACACACACACACACACACACACACACACACACACACACACATATCCCCATCCCAATTACTACTTTATAACCTTATTGTCCAACACCACTCCCTCTTCCATGTGTCCCTGTCCTTCTACTAACCCCATCTCTACAAATATCTTAAATAATCTGTTTAGCCCAGCCAAATAGGGCCGATTTATCATGATCCTCCCACAGTTCCCTACTCTGACAACACTCTTCTCTTCCAGCAATGTCTCCAAAAACCAAGTAGACAAAGTCCCTTTTCCTAGCCGACCCAATCATTCCCGTCTCGTCCCAGTTACATTTGAAAACCAAGCCATAGCATTATCAACTCTTAACTGATCTCACTGGCAACCCCATTCCTGGAGAATCTCATCCAACTCTCAATACTTGTACTGGAACTGTCTCTATCTCCCCAGCAAACTGCCCTATCTATAACAAAAATTACTCGCCTGCCTCACAGACCATGATGTGATATCAGTACAGTGCTACTCCATTCCTCCTCGAGGTCATTGTGAGAACCCCATCAACATTGCCAAAATTACTTTCTGTAGACATGACCTTCCTTTTAATATTTACATTGGTGGAGAATCCCTCCCTGTCCGACCATATCAACTGCCTCCCTGACAATGTCAAAATTGTTGGTGTTTAGGACATCCTGCCAAACACTGCCGTTCCATAGCCAGATGCCCTCTGTGTGCCCAACCTGGTCATAACCGATGAAACTTCATACTGTGGCAGCCCCCTTAATGTATTGTATAAGGACTGCCCCATCTCCAAGTTTGAGTCTGAGGTGGCAACTCCAGGCAACTTTCCTCATAGTTGGTGAATTTAACTGCCTCCACACTCTTTGGGGTGATTCTATCACCAACTCCCGTGGCCGATCCCTAGAAGGCTTCCTCTCCACAACTGACCTTATAGTTCTTAATTCAGATCGCCCTACACACTTTGACATATGCACGTAATCTTTTTCATGCCTTGACCTCTCTCTATTCTCTCCTTTCGATTTAGATTTCCATTGTTCAGTTCTAGACCACTTTCCCTATAGTGACCACTTTCCAGTCCTCTTGTCTCCTACTTTATATGTACCACTTCCTAACCCTTTGATAATGCCGACTGGCATACTTTCACTTCACTCTCTGTTATTCCTACCCCTCCATCCCCCTTCTTGTCCATTTCAGATATGATACAATGTTTCACAGCTACAGTCCTAAGGGCTGCCTATACAGCCATTCACTGGACTTCAAGACCTTATACCTCAAAATGTGTTCCATGATGGAATTCTGATTGCACTAAAGCGCTTCGCTTAAAACGTGCAGCCTGGAACATTTACCGCTACAAACGAGTCACCCCTAATCAAATATCAGCCCTTATCTCCACCTGTCTCTGTTGTAACAATCCGGAACAGTAAAACAAATAGTCGGAGAAATTATGTTTCCTCAATACATCTACATCAGGTTTGGCGTCGGATCCATAAACTATCAGCATACATCCCCTTGCCAGCCCCCGTCCTCCATATTCGAGATACTCTCGTCTCTGATCCTCTCCAAGTTGCTAATGAAGTAGGTGGCTATTTCAGCCAGGTCAATAGTGGCTCTCACCTTTCTCCACACTTCTCTTCCATTAAGGCCATCAAGGAACGTACCCCCATCATCTTCACCCTATCCTCTGCCGAGTCCTATAATGCTCCTTTTTCTTCCTTAGAACTCAATGCTGCCTTACAGTCGTGCCGCAACACTCATGAAGACCCTGACGGTATTTACTACCGTATGCTCCGACTCCTTCCATCTTCCTTTATATCCTTCCTATTAACTATTTTCAACCACATATGGGCGACAGGAAATTTTCCTTCTCATTGGCGAGAAGCTCTTATCCTCCCCTTCTTGAAACCCAATATATCGGATGCCCTCTCTCAAGATTACCGCCCAATAGCTCTAACTGGCTGCTTGTGCAAACCACTAGAACGAAAGGTTAACTTCCGCTTAATGTGGTGTCTTGAATCTCACAATTTTCTCTCTCCTTCCCAATTTGGTTTCCGCCGGGCCCGAAGTACAGCTGACCCCCTTGCTCATTTCGAGACATATTACATCTGCATTTGCACGCCATGAATCCGTATTAGCCATATTCTTTGACCTAGAAAAAGCATATGATTCCACATGGCGGTACCATATTCTCCAACAACTGTCCTCCCTAGGCATACGCAGAAACATGGGTGTCTTTATAAAGTCTTTCCTCTCCAAACGCACATTCCAGGTCCTCAGCACCACTTTATTTCTTGTTGCCGTTAATGACGTCTCAGTTTTACCACCAGGAGCCCGATCATCACTATATGTTGATGATTTAACCATCTTCGCCTCTGGCACATCCATACCAAATCTGCAATATCATCAGTATCTTCCTGGGCCACAAACCACGGGTTTCGCTTTTCCACATCTAAATCTTTCTCCATCCTTTTCTCTCGCGCACGTGTAGGTCCCCAACCTCCACTCTTCTTACATGACGCTCCACTCCAATACCATTCCTCTGGCAAATTCCTTGGCGTTATTTTTTACTCCAAATTGTCCTGGCGATACTATATCTTTTGCATTAAAGAAAAAGCTCGCCGCTGCCTGCAAATCTTACAAACTCTTTCCCATATATCCTGAGCTTCAGATCGCAAAACTCTCCTCCATCTTCATGTTACCTTGATGCTCTCCACTCTCGATTATGGCTGCCATATCTACTCCTCTGCCTCAACCTCCCTCCTTGCTCATCTTGATACAATCCACCACTGCGGTCTCCGCGTAGCCCTTCCGCCCCTCTCAAATTGAGAGCCTGTATAGATATGCCATCTCTCTCTCGACGTCGTAACATCCCTGCTTCCTACCTTTGCTTCTTCTCCACGTTTACCTACTCGTTTCTCCATTCGCATGGATACCCTCCTCTCCCATTCACCCTTTCCCCATTTCCGACCTCATCCGTTTTCTGTCCATTCCGTTTCTCCATGGTTTATATCTTACCCCCTATTTGCTCCTCTGTTTTCCCTGACCCACCAAAATCAGATATCCCCTATTCTGTCCTTCTCACCCATTTCCTTGACCATGTCTCCATTCGTTCTTCCAGTATTCATGTTTACACGGATGACTCCAAATCCACCTCCGGTGCTGGTTTCGCAATAACCTTCCCAAATCGCACTTTCAAATATCCTCTCCCTCCTGAATCCAGTTTCCTTAATACAGAACTGTAGGCACTCCTCTTTACCTTAAAACACATACTCACCTCCTTCCTCTTTCACTATTTTGACTGACTCCCGTAACTCATTACTCTCATGAACTCTATGTACTCGACCAATACCCTCGTCTGTAAAATCCAGAACTGGTTGTTCTACCTGTCCACACGCCATAAATCTATTAGATTTTGCTGGGTGC
>NC_061827.1:30199230-30201730 GCF_019202785.1 Penaeus chinensis | reverse complement strand
TATGTTTGACTCGCGCAGTTGAAATGTGGTGCAGAGATAAAAAACGATTTTGCCAATGAGCTCAATTGATCCTAGTGATCAGCGAAATATCAGATCAAATTTTCTTTAAAACTGACCTCAAGTCTTGCATAAGGCATTCCTTACATTATCATTCGTTGTGCGTTTACAAGTCCACGTAGAGATAACCTTACGCATCATATTCGCGCATAAATATTGGTGTAGCAATTACATCATCAAAGTCTTTTTTTTTTATAATGGTAGACTGATATGGAAATTTTGCCATTATATCTATTACATCGACAATACACACTCCAGCATCACCAGAATACCACTGGATTCTCATTGCTTTTCCAAAACGTCTCGCAATTCACACAATATCGGCTAGCGCTTCAGCCATTTTAAACGTGCTACGGACCCCAGCCAAAGCCCAACCAAATTAAAGAATCTATACTCCCCCACAAAAGAAAAAAAGAAAAAAGAAAATCGCATTAAAACTACAAACATTAATCAAAATGCACAGCAACCTTTATCCAAAACCTCAGCCAAGCTAAAACTCCAACAGTCCCTGGTTCTCCGTTGCGCGCTCTCCGTGCCAACCCGCGGCCCACCGACGGAGCCCTCAAGCTGCCCGCCACCGCAGCCTCTCACATGCCTCGACGCGACCCTCCTCCGCCCTGGGGGTCCTCGTCTCAGAGCAGCCAACAAAGAGGAGCTGATCCGATGACACCCACGTCGATCTCCCTCTCAAAGGGTTTGATCCTATGGTTATCTGCCGCTGAAAAATATGATTCCATGTCGAAGCATAAATAATTTGGAGGGAAGGAAAAGGAGAACAGTGTTGGCGACGGCGTGGCGAGGGATATGTGGAGGAGGGGGGGGGGGGGGAGAGGGCAGAGGGGAGGAGGGAAATGGAAAATGTAAAGAGGTAGAAAGTTCGGTGGGAAGTGTGGGAATGTTGGAAGCGTATAGTGAATGGAATCGTGTACAAGAAGGTAGATTTTTATTATCTTTCTGTGAGAAGTTTAAAGTGAATGTAAGGAGCTACGATGTATATGTAGACTGGAGGCGTCACGGTTAAAAGTATATAATAATGTAGAATTTAATTCAGCCAAAGGATCGAAATATGAAATGGAGACATGACGAGATTTCCATAAATACTACAGTGGCGTTAACTAACAGTATATCTCCAGTTCAAAGATATGCTTATTAACAAAAACAATTTAAAGACCTTCAAGTACTCTTAATCTCTGTAACAATTCTAATTCACGTGCTATCTTGCTGCCCATCTTGCCTCGGTGGCTTTTAACTTCAGAGGCCTCTCGGTGTGTGGCTGCATTTTCTCCGTGACATTCGTGACCCCAAATTACGCGCCATCAAGCCACGTGGAAATGTCGATGCGTAACCTACCACGTGTTTGCGCTTGGCCAAGACGCTGCAGGCCCGAGTTATATCGCCTTAATGAAACGATAATGCCAATAGAAACGCTAAAAAAGGACTGGTCGTTTTCGTACAGGGCGTCTTTGGCTGAGGTCTCGTCTTCGCCATTGAGGCAGTGAAGGCGCACAAATAGATAAATACACTGTAATATAATCGTTTGACAGTTCCACAATCATCCTCGGCCGTGAACAAACTGTAAAGGGTGTTTAAGGGCTAGGGGAAAGAGGATGATCGCACACCCTCATCGCTAGGTCGAAAATCTCCACTATTAACCTAAGAGAGACGCCCTTATAAAGAGATTCGCCATATAGCCTACCTCTCCCGACGGCCCACCATTCGAAGGAGATTTCGAGAGCTATTAGAGGCCACTTTGACAAATACTGATGCCAATTTTCTTCGGCTGTTTCAAAGCTGGAGCCATGGAACTGCCTCACCGCGACCAGACATGGAAGGTCTCGGACAAACGTACATGTGGAGCCAACTGAATCTGTAATCCGAGATGCAGTTTGGACAAGGTATTGCGCGCTGGTAATTGGCAGTTGGGTCCTCATTCACGTCCGTAGTTCGATTTAACAGAAATTAGAAAATGGCCAGCTTATCGCCCGTTTGTTCAATCACATTTTTTCGTTAACGTTCGGCTACATCTTTGGAATGCAGATTCTGTCATAAAGTATTGGATCTCATTTCCCTGAATAATTATCTGGTTCACACATTTATATCAGAAACGAAAGCATGTTATCCAGTACAATTTGATACTACTGCAGTTGCGGTGTGTAATGCAGATGATAGGATCCGGGAATGGAAGTTCCATATGCGGCTTATTTTCATGTCCTGAATTCGTATACAATGTAATATCATATAATTAAATGTTAAATTAGAATGATAACTAGGTACATTGTTTAATAGAGTTATTTAGAATTGGTTATATGCATCTATACTGCACGCACGCACGGACGCATGCCCGCATGCACACGCACACGCACACACGCGCACTCACACACACACACACACACACACACACACACACACACACACACACACACACACACACACACACACACAC
>NC_061827.1:30181730-30184230 GCF_019202785.1 Penaeus chinensis | reverse complement strand
GATATGGGTGATGTGATGATAATGACCTAGTTGTAGCAGTGGTAGTAGCAGTAGTGGTGATAATGATAATAGTAGTGAGGGCGATCCGGTTTTATGCTTGTAATTTGTTCAGGGGTAAATGATAATAACAGGTAAACGATAACGATAAAAAAGAAGATGATGATAATAATTATGATAATAATAATGATAATAATGATGATGATGATGATGATGAAAAAAATAACAATAATAATAATTAAGATGATATTGATAATAATAATCTTATGAGATAGTAGTAATAATAGTGGTAGTTGAAATAACAATGGTGATAATAATATTAGTAATACTGATGATAATAATGCTAATAATAATGATAATAGTAATAATGATAATAATAATATTGATAATACTAATAATCATGGAAGGAGAAAACACTACCGTGTTGATACTATGGTATAAAAACCCACAATGTAAAACTAGCTTTACATTGTGGATTTTTATACCAATAATAATCATAATAATAATGATAGTAATAATAATAATAACAATAATAATGATAATACTACTAATAATAACAGCTGTAATAACAATATATAATAATGATAATAATAATAATAATAATAACAATAATAATGATAATAACAATAATAATAACAGCTGTAATAACAATATATAATAATGATAATAGTAATAATGATAAAAATAATCATAATAATAATAATAATAATAATGATAATAATAATGATAATAATAAAAATAATAATAACAATAATAATAATGATACTACTACTAATACTACTACTAATAATAATAACAATAACAATAACAATGATAATAACAATAATAATGATAATAGTAATAATAATAACAATAGTAATATGTGTATATTATCATTTGTACTATTGTTGTTATTATCATCCTTATCATCATTCCTCTTATAATAATAACAATAATAATGATAATATTAATAAGAATAGTTATAATAATAATTAATAATAGTAATAATAATAATAATGAAAATAATAATTATAACAGTGATAATGATAATAACAATAATGATAATAATAATGATATGATGATGATAATAATAATAACAATGGTATCTATAATAATAATAATAATGATAATAATAACAATAATCATTATTATAATTATTATTATTATCATCATCAGCATTATTACAAATATTATGATAATTATAACAATAACAATAAATAATAACAATAATAATGATAATAATAATAATAATAATGTTAATAATAGTAATAATAACAATAAAAATAATAATAATAATAATAGTAGTAGTAATGATAATAATAATAACAATAATAATGATAATAAAAATAATAATAATAGTAATAATAATAATAATGATAGCAATAATAATAACAACAATGATAATGAAGATGATGATGATGATAATAATGATAATAATAATAATAATAATAATAATAATAATAATAATAACAATAACAATAATAATAATAACAATAATGATAATAATAATAAAATAATATAAATAATAACAATAATAATAATAACACTATCATCAATAATAAAAAAACAAAATTAGTAGTGATGGCAATAATGATACCACCGGCCTAGGGTGCACATTCTGAAGGTTCGAGAGCGAGGAGGCCTTCGACGACTCACCTGGGAGAAAATCGCCCTCGTGGCCAAGCTGACCGATTTTGTACCGAAGTTGACCTGCTCGAGGCCCCTCATCGTGGGCGTGAAGAAGAGACGGTAGTGGCGCGGGCGGGGCGGCTCCGGGTCAGTCCGCTTGACCTGAATCCCCACGCTCTTGCGCCCCGACGGAAAGAAGTGGCACGGGCAGTTGCAGTAGCGGGGGTTGTGGCCGCCCGGGTCGCCCGTCAGCGCCTGCGGGAGGAGGGGAGGGTCACGGAGGCCGGCGGCTGGGGAGGGATGGGGGGAGAGGGGGATATAGGGGAGGGGGAAGGAAGGGAAGGCAACAGAGAGAGAAAGATAGATAGACAGAGAGAGAGAGAGAGAGAGAGAGAGAGAGAGAGAGAGAGAGAGAGAGAGAGAGAGAGAGAGAGAGAGAGAGAGAGAGAGAGAGAGAGAGAGAGAGAGAGAGAGAGAGAGAGAGAGAGAGAGAGAGAGAGAGAGAGAGATAGTGAGAGAGAGAGAGTGAGAGAGAGTGAGAGAGAGAGAGAGAAAGAGAGAGAGAGAGAGAGAGAGAGAGAGAGAGAGAGAGAGAGAGAGAGAGAGAGAGAGAGAGAGAGAGAGATAGTGAGAGAGAGAGAGTGAGAGAGAGTGAGAGAGAGAGAGAGAAAGAGAGAGAGAGAGAGAGAGAGAGAGAGAGAGAGAGAGAGAGAGAGAGAGAGAGAGAGAGAGAGAGAGAGAGAGAGAGAGAGAGCGAGAGAGAAAGAGAGAGAGAGAGAGAGAGAGAGAGAGAGAGAGAGAGAGAGAGAGAGAGAGAGAGAGAGAGAGAGAGAGAGAGAGAGAGAGAGAGAGAGAGAGAGAGAGAGAGAGAGAGAGAGAGAGAGAGAGAGAGAGA
>NC_061827.1:30166730-30171730 GCF_019202785.1 Penaeus chinensis | reverse complement strand
AAAGGATTTTCTAATGCATAAACATTTTATTTGGACCGCACATTACGCAGCCTTGAGACGTGAATCGCCTCTATGACGAGAAGATTGCAATGGCCAGGGTGGTTACAAAATTCCCTTGCTCGTAAATAACTAAATTAATGCACGCGTCGATGGGCAATTTGTCCTGTTGGCAGGTTGGCAGACTGATACACATAAAAGGAGTCTGGTTTGTAATTTGAGTCGTAATTTTTAATGCATTTGAATCCTTCTTGCCGAGTCCTTGATCTTTTATATTCTTTTTCGTTCTTGAAACTATATGACTGAGAATTCTTTCGATACCCAGCATGGCATCTTAGGTAAAAAGAGACACATACACATGCAGCCCCGGACTAACAGAGCTACATGTGTGCAACGGCATCTCTAGGGCACCAAGAGAAGTAAGCACGAGATGTGGAAATTTCATTCCAAGAGATGTGTCAGGTTCATCGAAAGTACCGAACTGCTATATTTTTAATTGTTTGTGCTTTGTTGTCATAAACTAAATGCAGCAGCTTTAAGCTCTCTGCAGACCATCCTTCAACGTTATCTAACACCTGAGATACGTCGAAAGGGCATTAGTAGAAGGCCAGGGGTGTCCCATCACTGGGTGTGCTTAGCTTAGCTGACCGTAACCCGGCCCTGGAGTCCCGGTACGAAAGCAACAAAGGCACAACCAAGCTGATTGATGAAAGTTGAGGCGTCAGGCCGTAGAGTACTGGCGCCCCCCATTTTTAATTTTTTCTTCTGCCAGGTCCACACGATCAAATAAAACGCAGAAACATGACGTGTTCGTGAGTGTGTGCTTCAGGGGGTCGAAGAACACACATGAGATCATAATCATGAAGACGTATATTTAATATCACACACACACACACACACACACACGCACACACACACACACACACACACACATATATATATATGATTATAAATATACATATACATACATATATATATATTTATGTATATATATATGTATATATATGTATACACACACACACACACACACACACACATATATATATATATGTATATATATATGTATATATATAAATATATATATGTATATATATATATATATATATATATATATATATATATATATATATATATATATATATATATATATTCATATGTTTATTTATATGTATATGAATAATCACGTAGAGACACAGATTAAAAGGGCTGTTAATTTTCCCTCTGCAAACTTCAAAGCCGCGTAAACCTCCTCTCTGAACACGGGCAGCGGCTCTCGTGATGCGCGATAAAGACCCCGAGCTCTCTGGCATCACGCACCGCATCTTGGCCATCATGCGGGATTGAGGATATGCAAATAATAAAAGGAGAAAATTAGAGGTTTGTGTACTCTCCTGTTGTCTTCCACTCAGAACGCTGCACACAAACGCAAACGCACGCATGCATTATGATTATGAGGCATTAGCAACGCACTCTTATATATACACTTTTGTGTAAAATCAATTAACATTGTCGTGCAATATACGTTTACAGGTACATACATATGCCCCCTATTCATACACATTAAAACACATGCACATTCAACACACACATTAATGCACATTAACAATTACTTGTAAGTTAAGTTTCCCTTGGCACACACACACGTAAGCACACACACACACACACACACACACACACACACACACACACCTATATAAACACACCCACACCCACTTATCCCGGAGTCAATCGCACATTAAATGTTTGTCAATCCATCAGCGTTATCGACCAAAGGAGCGTTGATTGTCCCGCTCTATCATTATGATGTGAATTGTGTTCCGGTGGAAGTTTGTCACGAGAGGAGCTGTAATTACTCGTGAAAGGTGTACACCATCACGTGACCTTTATTTCTCAAATATTTTCCTACAATAAATATTACAGATATGAATGTGCAGTACTTATTTACGTAGATTACTGTACATTGTGGTTTGTTCATGTAAGAATCGAGTGCGTTGCGTGCGAATGATGTCGTTTAGCATACAGTTCGAAAGATAACCTTCGCTTCAGCCTCAGCGGGTCGCCCGGAGTGGGTTTCATGTCACGCTTGCGAACAGCTTACTCAGGTTCTCACGATATAGGTATTTGTATATGTAGGGCAGTAAGGGAGCTGACACACCAAGCTCGCACCCGGACACAATCTGACGCAATTCTTTGACGGTCTGACCACGGCCTGACGCCAAGACAGAACAGAAAAAGATATATGGAAGAAATGTTCACATCAGACACGCAAGTCGTCGCAAAAATACGGTTCTGTCAGTGGTAGTGCCACTAAGTAATAATAAACTTTCGGGATGTTTTATTAATTTTGCTCTATCGAAAGGTAGGAACATATAACCATAGATGTTATAATCCTTACAATACCAGATATGACTCATTACTGTATTGCCTTTTTTCATTTTTTTTAGTTGTCCAATAGTTGTTGCAGTCTCGTACTCACGGGAGGGTGATGTAAAGAGTGCGTTCACTTGGTCAAATATAAGGCATTAAATACTATGCTTACAGGACTATTTTGTTATCATATGGATTCGGTACAATAGCATCATAATACTATCATTGTTCCCTAAATGAAATCAGGGAGAGTATTTAAATTGATATGGCCAAAAGTAAATGGCGTACTCGAAAAATGTCTGGTCAATAACCACTTTTCCCGGTCCTCGCCTCCATCCTCTCAACATTTACGACAAACGAGCCTGAGGCTGCTGAGTCACTAGTGAATCGGTTCGCTGTGTTAGCTGTTTTTTTTTAAC
The DNA here is from genome assembly GCF_019202785.1 of Penaeus chinensis. Classification (NCBI taxonomy): domain Eukaryota; kingdom Metazoa; phylum Arthropoda; class Malacostraca; order Decapoda; family Penaeidae; genus Penaeus; species Penaeus chinensis. The sequence goes on along the minus strand of NC_061827.1, from coordinate 30,168,947 downwards.
GGATGATCTGATGTATTTTCTCGTCGAAAATGGTCTGACAATTTACGTCGTATTATATCTGGTAAAAGGCACGATGTGACTGCTCTCTCTCACATAACCTTCCTTTGCGATCCACACAGTCATTCAGTCCGAGCTCGTGTTACCAAGAGAATAAACTGTCCTGCGTATTGAACGTTTCTGACTACCATAGAATATGTGTCAGTCACCAATAAAAACATCACCACTCATTGTGCTGCATCGCCTGCCCCGCCTTCCTTCACTTAACAATCTTGTGGGTGGAGGACTTCGTCACTAGGATTTTATAGAACCATATTTTATACCGATAAATACAGGTTACTCAGGTCCGCAAAGGGTACGTAATGGTACCGCAAATCTCGGCCATTGTGTCATTATATAACAGATGTTGTAAAGATATTATTTACCCTAATAAAATACCTTCGATTATATATCAAATGAAACGTAATAGGAACTCACAGACGTCACAATATGAAACGAATTGCACGCTATAAAATCACATCAATGTATCCAATATGTCCAGTGTATCAAGACTCGCAAGGCTGACCGTGACTTGAGTACTGTGTTACTCGAAAATTAATACCCTCGCTGCTCGCAGACAGTGGGCAGTGGCCGGGGTCAGGGGCTGGCTAGGGTGTGGGTTGTCCAGGGTATGGAGGCAGGGGTGTGTGGGGGGTCCAGGGTTTGGGGGGTATGAGGGTCCGGGGTGTGTGGCAGGGTCACGCATATCCATTTTTTTGTGCTATTTAGTAATGTTATTCTGGCTCCTTTATCCTTTGCGTAGCGTGCTTAATCCACGGACGTAGTCTACTTGCCTCTTGCGCTTAAATCAACATCTCGATACTTTATCATCGCATATTTTACTCCATTTTCTTTATACTTTTTACATGTCGATATTTATTGGTTGTTGATGCTTATTCACCTCTGATGTGCTTTCGAAATGCAGACGTTATAGAGATGATATATGTTAGCATTATTGAGAAATCGAGTGTTGCTACTTGCCGTATAAAATAAGTAGAAATTATGTAGGATATCATATCTCAGCATAGTATTTTTTAAGATATCCTAATTAGAGCTTTGGATATTCCACACACACACACACACACACACACACACACATATATATGAATATATATATATATATATATATATATATATATATAGAGAGAGAGAGAGAGACACACACACACACACACACACACACACACACACACACACACACACACACACACACACACAAACACACGCAAACACAAATATATATATATGTATGTATATATATATATATTTATATATATATATATATATATATATATATATATATATATATATATATATATACACACACACACATATATACATATATACACATATATATATGCGTGTTCGAGTTAAAATGCGTGTATTGACATACAAGCACCAATGTACACATCGCTATTTATCTTCCATTACGCCGCCCACCCCTCGGACCCACGAGTGGCGACACTCGGTTAGGCAGATTACACAGCCAACACCACCACCTGCTCTTAGTTAAGCTTACTTCCGCCGCCCTCAAATTTACCGGTTAACAATTCAGTAAATGGTGTGGGATGGAAGGGAACACCGAGGTAACACGCGTACTGGCAACACAATTTATGGCTATAATAAATATAAAAAACTCTTTGGTATCTTTTTTTATGAGGAATTATACCTATTCCTACGAATCATTGCGCAGAACACCTGATACTCTTCTCGAACTTGATCACCTTTTTTTCTGATTTTAATTCGCTTGGGTCTGCATTCACACAGCAAAGTCGCTACAGCAAGAATCTCACACATGCAGTTATAAACATGGCATTATTGAAATCTAATAAACTACGCTGATTTATGCCTGACTCACTCTTTCGTTAAATTCAGGATAAATGCTGGTGTTATCCTTCACGGCGGACCTATTCTTTTGGATAATTTAAAGGGATTTTCTTTAGACGAGACCGAAATATTACACTTGAAAGACTTCACTTCAAAACTAGAAAGCTGGACACCTCTTCACTAATATCAAAATAATTCACACATGGAGTATATTTCACACACCTAACTTGTTGCAGCTGTGAGCCAATTCAAGAACATGTCAGATTCCCCCAACAACTCACACCCAAAGAAGGATCACGTATTTCTTTGGGTTCTATTCTACTCTCGTATGATTTACACAATGGCTGTGCTTTC
>NC_061827.1:30136730-30139230 GCF_019202785.1 Penaeus chinensis | reverse complement strand
GTATGAATGTAAACTTAGATTGATATGCTCCTAAATGTATCACTGAGTTCGAACTATAAACATGTTGATGCAGATTTAAAACCACCGAAACTGGATAAGTCTGCCCTGTAAAAACCGTGCAGATATACGACACAGAAAACGGTGCAATCATGGATTAGGCCCCCAGATATGTTAGCCGATGACATGACATTTGGCGTGCTTGTACTTGTGTGCTTACTCTAAACGTAATTATATCTCATGACTCTTAGGGCGCACTGAAGACGGCAACGTGGAATCTTCAAGGCCTCAACCAACAATTTGCTTACCATGCGGGGTCGGCGGGGGCACGCCGTGGAGCCGGCCTCACAGGAGGGTCGTCTGCGTAGATGGCGGACATCGCGATAACTTGTGTCTTAGGTCCAGCAGGATCACTCGCCTACATGCAACGTCGCAACCGAGAAGATGCACACAAGCTTACGTTCGAGTTTAGCGCTTTATTGTTACATGGTCTCAGTGATGCCACAAAAGGAAGGCACGTTCACAGTCTGTCTTTTATTTATTTTTCCTTCCAATCATTTATGTTTCCTTTTTAATGATTTATGCGGACAGTTTTTTTTTTTTAAAGCCAGCGTCTTACGTACAGAAAATGGAGGAGTTCCCCTTCGCACCTCTACTCACCCTCGTGGATGATGGCTCTCTGGCACTCTCCTCGTCTCCGCGCCGCACGACACACACACACACGAACACGAACACTGATTGATCCCTTAAAAGCTATCGGGGCAACGGCGTCACTCCCGTTGGCCCTTTTAACCCTCTGTCCAGCGCAAAAAGTGACGAGGTGCTCATAGGGACGCCGGTTAAGGTCGGGACACAGGTAGCGCGCGGTCAGGCCAGGTGAGCGGGCCTTGATGTTTACATGCGCCTTCGATCGATGCGTCTTTGTTCCCGCATGGCAGAGGAGGAGGCGAGGCGAGGAGCATGGCGCGGGATGGGGAAGACAGGAGAGCGCGAAGGGGAAACAGCGAGGGAAGAAAACGCGGAAAGGACTAGGTGAAGCTGATCTACGAATGCGCAAAGGATCGGTCGAGGAAACTGGTATCATAACGATAAATAAATAATTAAACTATACAGAAGTGATGCACGAAAGGAAGAGATGCAGAAGAAATGGCTCGGTGAAGAGAAAGGGAAAATAGACAGACCGTTAGGTAACTACATAGGTAACTAAATAGATATAGAGTAAGAAATAGACAGATGTAGATGGACAGGTGTTGTAGATAGATAGATAGCTAGACAGATAGATAGATAGATAGATAGACAGAGAGAGAGAGAATGGGGAAGAAATGCATGATGAGAAACAATTACAGGACCTAACACTGAAAAAAGAAATGGGTGTGACAGGAGAAAAGAAAAAACATAAACCGATAACAGGCAACGAAACTTGGGGAAGATCTGCAAACTTATAACTATCTCTCCCTCTCTCCTTCTCCCTCCACCCCTCCCTTTCTCTCTCTCTCTCTCTCTCTCTCTCTCTCTCTCTCTCTCTCTCTCTCTCTCTTTCTCTTTCGCTCTTGCTCTTGCCCGCCCTTCCTCCCTCCTTCCCTTCCTCCCTTCCCCCCTCTCTCACTCTCTCGCTCTCTCTCAATCTCTCTCTCTCTCTCTCTCTCTCTCTCTCTCTCTCTCTCTCTCTCTCTCTCTCTCTCTCTCTCTCTCTCTCTCTCTCTCTCTCTCTGTTTGCTTAAAAAAAGCGTATCATCTCTCGAAAATAACAATAAAACAACACTTTTTTTCTATTGCGACATCATAAATCCATCGTCTCTTCTTTTATTCATTAACTCCCGAACTTTACCAGGAGATAAAGCCCGCAAATTGTACCCAGAATTTATGAGCTTCGGTAGAACACTAATTCTTGCGCAGCTTACAAGTCTTGCCTCATGTGTGTTGGTTATTTAATGATCTCGAGTATTTATGGGCTTTTGAGACGTCCGTAAAGTACAGGTAAATACAGGACGGGGTTGAGTGTGAGGCAGAGCCATTGGGGGTGTTGATTGGCGCTGTCTCTGAGCTATGTTGCTTTTATATTGGTTTATTTTTGTTTCTTGTTCTGGTCGTTTTTTTGTGCTTTGTTTTGTTTGTGTGTGTCTTTTTGTGGGGTTATGTTCATGCTGTTAGTTCTATGTACGACCTATTGTTGATAGATTATGCATTTTTTTTTTGTCCACTCCTTTCACCTCCCCCTTCTTTCTCTCTATCTCTCTTTCTCCGTTTCTCTGTTCATCTGTCTCTGCCTCTCTTCCACTCTCTTTCTCTCTCTCTCTCTCTCTCTCTATCTCTCTCTCTCTCTCTCTCTCTCCCTCTCTCTCTCTCTCTCTCTCTCTCTCTCTCTCTCTCTCTCTCTCTCTCTCTCTCTCTCTCTCTCTCTCTCTCTCTCTCTCTCTCTCTCTCTCTCTCTCTCTCTCTCTCTCTCTCTCTTTGTTATTATTTTTGCATCCTTTCTAATACGATTTAGGATTTATTCGTGAAG
>NC_061827.1:30129230-30131730 GCF_019202785.1 Penaeus chinensis | reverse complement strand
AGTGCGTTGGGTAGGCGGGTGTCACTGATGTAGTAAATTTTGGAGAGACAGGTAGATAGATAAAGGCAGCGAGAGAGAGAGAGAGAGAGAGAGAGAGAGAGAGAGAGAGAGAGAGAGAGAGAGAGAGAGAGAGAGAGAGAGAGAGAGAGAGAGAGAGAGAGAGAGAGAGAGAGAGAGGAGAGAGAGGAGAGAGAGAGAGAGAGAGAGAGAGAGAGAGAGAGAGAGAGAGAGAGAGAGAGAGAGAGAGAGAGAGAGAGAGAGAGAGAGAGAGAGAGAGAGCAGTGCTGACAAATAGGCATGTGAAATTACATAAAAGAAAAACAATATATTTTTTTTCCGAAATCTGCACTGAAGGCGGAAGTAGCGAGGTTAGTTTCCCTGAGGTTATTTCCTTTCCTAATTACACCCTGACGCACCTTCATAACTTTCTCTTACCGACATCTTCTAATTACAGTGCAACGGCTAGGGTAAGGGGTAGGCAAGGCAAGACGGGGAAGGGGGACAGATAAAAACTTTAAATAGAATAATGATAAAGTTTCATTTCTTTACTTATTAACATATCTGTCTATCTATCCATCCGTGTAATAAGTTCCAACTCTTTCCTCTTTAACCTCATTTTTTCTGTTGACTCATTGATCATCTATAACCTTGCACTCTCTAGGATCGCAATATCACTAGAAGCAAATTCATCTAGTTATTCCCTATGCTATAACCCCGCGGTCTCTCGGTCCGATACGGGACGACAGGATTTGAAGATCTCGATGATATAAATTCGCATACGCCCGTGTCTGACAACCAGTCTCGCTCGTGCTCTGCCTTTGATTGGATTAGTTACAACTTTGATTTGAATTCTGGTACTACTGGATTCCTATGGTTAAAGGAATTGTGGCGGTATTTTATTTCTTGAATAGACTGTTTCTCCTGAATGCGGAAATGTTGGTGGGTGCAGGGAGAAAGTGATGGAGGACGAATATGTTAGATTTAAAACTAGGTGATATATATTTTTTTTCTTCTGGTAAAATACTAGTTAAGATGGAATAAAACGTCCCCAGAGGAATATAATCTCACCCAGATAATGTAGTAACGAGCTCGGGTCTTACAAGGAATCGTGCCATAATAACATCTATCCATTATTAATTCGGCCATCGTAGCAAGCCAAATGAAGCAGATGCAATGTTTGAAGGAAAATAACGAAGTTAAGGAAGTTACGCCTAAAATTCTCGTTTTCTGTAAAGAATATAATTCATCGCCATCACTTGTACCACCAACTTTTAGTAATTTAATTGATCGGTCTGAGCGCGGGAGTATCTTGCATTGAGGATGATTTTTTTTTTCTTGCATGTGTATGGATATATACTCTTGGCACATGTGCATAACATGAGAATAACTATCAGGCACATGTGAGTTAAATTTGGTATGTAAGTTCGCAGGCTCTGTGTGTGTTTCCCGTACCCATCTCCCGCGGATTACCGGGCTCAGGCTGTCCCACACGCGGAAGGATTACTGTTCACGCGCGTCGGATTTTCACAGCGAGAGATTTACGGCTGTGGATTTAAATATCGCTCTCCTTGCCGTGTATCCGCCCGACCTGTACTGTGGATCGCGTGAGAGCGAACAGTAACGGGATTCTAAATACCTTTTTTCCCCTGACGCAACTGTCAATTAGCGTTTGTTATTTGTGGGGTACAACGTTCGGCGTTTTTTTAAAGTTTCCCCTAATGAAGAGCGGATGGCTGTGGATACCCCTTCATCTTCCTCTGCAATGTTACTGCAGAATGAAAAGTTGCATACGCCTTGTATTTTTTTTTTTTTTTTTTGTGAAAGAATTTAGTTGTAAGGTGAGGAATTTTGTTTGGTGGGTCCTTGATATTTCGTTTCTTTGACGTCCCAGGAATGTAGAAAGTTATAAACAACTTGGAAAAAAAATATGTCCAGAATTTTATGGATAACTAAATATGAAAAGAAAAATACGAAGAAAAAATGTATTACACTCACTGTAAATACCTACAAGAAGCCGCATGATATCACGTTTTATTTATATACATGCATACATCCACATAAATTGATAGATAAGACAAACAGGTATATAAATTGATAAATAGAAAGATAGATAGATAGACAAACATACAGACAGACAGATAAATAGATAGACAGATTTAGACAGACAGATATTTATACATACATATACACACACACACACACACACACACACACACACACACACACACACACTTTTTATTCCTTGTTTTTCCTGGCGACTCACACACAAACTATACAAGTGCAAAAGAACACAAGCAAACCCAGGCCTGGAAATGAAAGACCGACCGTTACAGGGTGATAATAATCATGTCAGCAATTTTGAGATTATAGATGGGCGAAGCTGACAAAACCTAATATCTTTTTATTTTCTATCTACGGTCATTTAATATACCTGTGTGTCACGGCGCCATTAAAAGCAAATAGAAAAACGGAAAGACTGAGATGTTTTCATAAATAAACA
>NC_061827.1:30119230-30121730 GCF_019202785.1 Penaeus chinensis | reverse complement strand
TCAATACTTTCGATAATGGTACTGGAAATATTCCACATAATTTCAGAATAAACGTGTGTCATGCAAAAGACATTGTTATACATTTTATGTGGAAACTATCGCATGTTGGAATCCTTAAGTATGAGCATGCTGATCGCCTCGCAAGGTCAGCATATGCTAAGCCAAGTGTGGATACAGACCTTGAAATGCCTTTTGCCATGACTTCACGTGAACAGAGCTCCTGCTGGGGGAACTTGACTAATCGGATGAATATCAAAGGACCGAAAGTTGTAAAATATTACGATATGCTTTCGCAACGAAAATTATCTTAAGTTCATAGAAGGTGCGATGTTTTCATGGCAGTAAATAGGCATGAATACTGATTGTTCTGGCAGGTCGGTGAAACATGCAAAGTGGAAGAAACATATCGTAAACTTTTTAGTGAAGAAGCAGTTATATAGTATACCTCTAGTTAACATGTGGTGCAGTTATTCATGCAATCTTACATGATGTGCAAAATGTTACATAACTATTCCATCTATCCTATTTGTTCCTCTTTTTAAAAATGTTATTTTTTTGTAAATTACCCTCAGTTTAAAGTGCATTTGCCATTGGTAAAAGCCGCATATACTTCGCTCTCCTTGGCTTCAGGAGCAATGGAACCGACAAAAAAAAAAAAAAGAAGAAAAAAACGCCTTAGGGGGAACTGGCCTTCGCGGGGCGTCCTGGTCTTTCCTGGGAGTGAGGACTTTCGCGTGCCGTCTGAGGCTTCGGGTCTAAAGGAACTAAAAACAACGACTGTGATTCTGTCCTTTGAACATCCCTGCTCCAGCAATAGGATATCGTCTTTAGCGGTTATGAAGTTATAATATGAAGTGAATTGCAGTTCAGTGAGAACGCATCTCCGAAGGCAGAGGGAATCAGAAACCGGTTTTTCTTATTACAATCTGTATTCTGCGCTAATAGTACTCAGTGGAGCATAACCTTAAATGAAGATGTTTTAGCACACAGCTCCATAAATATGCGTGTATTTAATTACTTAATATAACAATATCTAATATACTGTTCGCTATTTCTAAATCAGGTCTGAGTGAGCTGCCGCTGCGTTTGTATCGCTACCTTCTGGCGATTATGTTGTAGTAGATAATTAAGTAAATGATGATTCATGAGCTTCAAGTGGCTTCGAAAATGTGGCTATTTAAAGAATTTGTTCCGACGCAGCGACTCTGCTTCTGGGTTCAATCCTGCTCTCTGGGTCTTTTATGACATTGTTTGTGTCTTATTAAATTGGTTTTCACCTGTTTAGGCCTTGCTGTTATGAGGGTATACTTCCTCTTCTTTTATATTCGTTTAATTCCTCATCTTCATCTCTTCTTTAACGTGTATAACATTTCCTTTTTTGTCTGTTTGGTTTTATTTTTTTTTCTGAATCGTATTCACTCATTTTCATATTTCCATGTCTCACTTATCTCTCTCTCTCTCTCTCTCTCTCTCTCTCTCTCTCTCTCTCTCTCTCTCTCGCTCTCTCGCTCTTCCCTTTACCCTCTTCTCTCATTCTATTCGTATTTCCCTTTTTGTTTTTTTGTTTCTTTTTCTTACTTTTCCTTATCAATCCGTTTCTGACTTCCTTTCCTTTTGTTCTATCTTCACCTCTTTCTCTCTCGCTGTCTCTCTCTCACTCTCCCCCGCCTCTCTTTCTCTCTCTCCTTTCCCCTCTCTGTTTCTCTTTCTCTCTCCTCTCTCTCTTTCTTTTTTTCTCTCTCTCTCAAACACACACACACACACACACACACACACACACACACACATACACACACACACACACACACACACCAAAAATAACGCACCGAAATGTATATGATTAAAACTGACACTCTCCTAGACTGCCATCGCGTTCTTTTGATCTTTTCACATTGATGATGAATTTCCCTTATCATATTTGAAGAGTTATTATCAAGACCGTTTTCTTTAACGGTTATTCTTTCAGTGTCATCCATTTCATAATAATAAAGTTATGGCCTACTTATTTTTCATATAACCAGAAGTGTGGTTATTATCGATAATGTCAGTATCGTCTCAATTATCACATCATTGATATCATATTCATCATTACTTTTATGACTACGCTCTTCTACATCTGCACCTTATATCGATACGATTTTCCCAGGTCAACATTAACCATCTTCACCTAATATTCACAACCAATAAAAAAAAAAAAAAAAACAGCACAATAGAAAGCGTACAACAGCAAGAATCTTTGCGGACAGGGAACAGGCAAGGAGAAAGAGAGCGAAAGCAAGAGGGACCAGAAAACAGCAGCCGAAAAACCCGAGTCTCCCTTCTTATGGAATTCGCAATGAAGCCGAGCGGGGGTGACTGACCTAGTCCTCTCCGGTCCACGAGAAATCTAAAGCGAGTTAAGGTTCCATCAAATTATTGTCTGTCATGCGAATGCTAATATAACTTATTATACATTAAACTTCCCTTTTTCTTGGCTCGTAAACCGGCTTTATGCGTCGCA